>NW_027591431.1:0-89796 GCF_964213995.1 Mustelus asterias | reverse complement strand
AGGGGAAGAGGTGAAAAGTGCTGAGTTAACTGAGACTATTAGAATGGGGCCATACGTTAGATTGTGAATACCAATGGCAGAAGATAGAGCGGCCAATAATAACAGACTGTCCTGGGTGGACAAGGGAAGGTAAAGAGTTAGATATTTGTGCAGCAAAAGTATAGGATTGGCTGTAGGAATCAGAATGCTGGAAGCTGTGGGAGTATAAATTTACATTTTCCCTCAAAAAGCCCACATGCAGGAAAAGATTTGGGCTAGGTTTGGGTTGTGTCAGGTCCATCATAAATCAAACCTTACTTTCTGCTTATTTAAAAATGGGCTTTATTGGAGCAAAGGAAAGACTGCAAAAAATGGCATGATTTGTAGGTTGGCTACAGTTCTGGAAACTTCCAACAGTAATTACAGGATAAAGCTCAACCCTCATCATTGTGGAATCTCACACCTATCATTGTATGGACCCACTACAATCAACATAACAAGAGAGCAGCTGATGTCTGTCTCCCCAGCCTGGACTTATAACAGAGAGTCATCAAAACTCATTATATTTGCAGATATGCTAATAGCCACCATCTATCTCGTAAGGTGAACAATGAATATGACCAGAAACAGAGAAACTGATCCTTAATCTGAAATGGACTCATCAATGGACAACACCACATGACCAAAACTCCTCTGGCCTTTGGGTTTAAATGTTACATTCCTGAACTTCCAAGAAAAAAGGGAGGGAGGCAAAAAGCAGGTAACTATAGGTCGATTGGCCTAACATCTGCTGTTGGAAAATGTTGGAATCAATTACTAAGGAAGTAATAGCAGCACATTTGGAAAATCATCATCTAATCAAGCAGAGTCAGCATAGCTTCATGAAAGGGAAACAGTGTCTGACTAATTTATTAGAGTACTTCGAGGAAGTCACAACCAGAATGGATAGAGGGGAACCAGTAGATGTGTTGTATTTGGACTTCCAGAAGGCGTTCGACAAGGTACCTCTCAGAAGGTTAAGACATAAGATAAGACTTTATGTGCTGGAGGTAGTATATTGGCATGGATAGAGAATTGGCTAATGGGCAGGACCAGCAAGTAGGAATAAGGGGTTCTTTTTCAGGTTGGTGACCTGTAACCAGTGAAGTTCCACAGGGATCAGTGCTGGGACCACAACTGTTTACAATATATATTAGGGGCTTGGAGGAAGGAAGCAAATGTACTGCAGCCAAATTTGCAGACGACACAAAAATAAATGGAAAGGCAAGTTGCGAGAGGGATACAAACAGTTTACAAAGACATTGAAAGGTTAAGTAGAACATAGAACATAGAACATAGAACATTACAGCGCAGAACAGGCCCTTCGGCCCACGATGTTGCACCGACCAGTTAAAAAAAAAACTGTGACCCTCCAACCTAAACCAATTTCTTTTCGTCCATGAACCTATCTACGGATCTCTTAAACGCCCCCAAACTAGGCGCATTTACTACTGATGCTGGCAGGGCATTCCAATCCCTCACCACCCTCTGGGTAAAGAACCTACCCCTGACATCGGTTCTATAACTACCCCCCCTCAATTTAAAGCCATGCCCCCTCGTGCTGGATTTCTCCATCAGAGGAAAAAGGCTATCACTATCCACCCTATCTAAACCTCTAATCATCTTATATGTTTCAATAAGATCCCCTCTTAGCCGCCGCCTTTCCAGCGAAAACAATCCCAAATCCCTCAGCCTCTCCTCATAGGATCTCCCCTCCATACCAGGCAACATCCTGGTAAACCTCCTCTGCACCCTCTCCAAAGCCTCCACATCCTTCCTGTAATGTGGGGACCAGAACTGCACACAGTACTCCAAGTGCGGCCGCACCAGAGTTGTGTACAGTTGCAACATAACGCTACGACTCCTAAATTCAATCCCCCTACCAATAAACGCCAAGACACCATATGCCTTCTTAACAACCTTATCTACTTGATTCCCAACTTTCAGGGATCTATGCACACATACACCTAGATCCCTCTGCTCCTCCACACTATTCAAAGTCCTCCCGTTAGCCCTATACTCAACACATCTGTTATTCCTACCAAAGTGAATTACCTCACACTTCTCCGCATTAAACTCCATCCGCCACCTCTCGGCCCAACTTTGCAACCTGTCTAAGTCTTCCTGCAAACTACGACACCCTTCCTCACTGTCTACCACACCACCGACTTTGGTGTCATCAGCAAATTTGCTAATCCACCCAACTATACCCTCATCCAGATCGTTAATAAATATTACAAACAGCAGTGGCCCCAAAACAGATCCCTGAGGTACACCACTTGTAACCGCACTCCATGATGAATATTTACTATCAACCACCACCCTCTGTTTCCTATCCGCTAGCCAATTCCTGATCCAATTTCCTAGATCACCCCCAATCCCATACATCTGCATTTTCTGCAGAAGCCTACCATGGTGAACCTTATCAAACGCCTTACTAAAATCCATATATACCACGTCCACTGCCTTGCCCCCATCCACCTCCTTGGTCACTTTCTCAAAAAACTCAATAAGGTTAGTAAGGCACGACCTACCTGCCACAAAACCATGCTGACTATCACCTATCAATTCATTACTCTCCAAATAACTATAAATCCTATCCCTTATAATTTTTTCCAACATCTTGCCGACAACAGAAGTGAGACTCACCGGTCTATAATTCCCGGGGAAGTCTCTGTTCCCCTTCTTAAACAATGGGACAACATTCGCTAACCTCCAATCTTCTGGTACTATACCAGAGGCCAACGACGACCTGAAGATCAGAGCCAGAGGCTCTGCAATCACTTCTCTTGCCTCCCAGAGAATCCTTGGATAAATCCCATCCGGACCAGGGGATTTATCTATTTTCAGACCCTCCAGAATATCCTGCACATCCTCCTTATCAACTGTAATACTGTCTATTCTACTCCCTTGCAACCCAGTGTCCTCCTCAGCTATATTCATGTCCCCTTGCGTGAACACCGAAGAGAAATATTGGTTCAATGCTTCACCAATCTCCTCCGGTTCCACACATAACTTCCCTCTGCCATCTATAACTGGCCCTAAACTTGCCCTAACCAACCTTCTGTTCTTGACATACCTATAGAACGCCTTAGGATTCTCTTTAACCCTATCCGCCAAAGTCTTCTCATGTCCCCTTTTAGCCCTTCTAAGCTCGCTCTTCAACTCCCTCTTAGCCAATCTAAAGCTTTCTAGTGCACTACCCGAGTGCTCACGTCTCATCCGAACATAAGCCTCCTTTTTCTTTTTAACCAACAAAGAAACTTTTTTGGTGCACCACGGTTCCCTAGCCCTACCAATTCCTCCTTGCCTGACAGGGACATACCTATCACAGACTCGCAGTAGCTGCTCCTTGAAAAAACTCCACATGTCGGACGTTCCCAGTCCCTGTAATCTCCTAGTCCAACCTATGTTTCCTAATTCTCTCCTAATAGCCTCATAATTACCCTTCCCCCAGCTAAAACCATTGGCCCGAGGTTCATGCCTATCCCTTTCCATCACTAAGGTGAACGTAACCGAATTGTGGTCACTATCACCAAAATGCACACCAACTTCCAAGTCTAGCACCTGGTCTGGCTCATTTCCCAGCACCAGATCCAATATAGCCTCACCTCTAGTTGGCCTGTCTACATACTGAGTCAAAAAACCTTCCTGCACGCTTTGAACAAAAACTGACCCCTCTAACGAGCTAGAGCTATAACAATTCCAGTCAATATTAGTCAAGTTAAAATCCCCCATAACAATTGCCCTATTACTTTCACTCCTAAGCAGGATTGACTCCGCAATCCTTTCCTCAACCTCTCTAGAACTTTTAGGAGGTCTATAAAAGACTCTATAAAAGTAAGTGGGCAAAAAGTTGGCAAATGGAGTCTCATGTGGGAAAATGTGAAGTTATTTATTTTGGAAGGGAGAACAAAAGATCAGTATTATTTAAATGGAAAAGACTGCAGAGAGCTGCAACACCAAGGGACTTGGGGGTACTTGTGCACAAAACATAGAAAGCTAGCACATTGGTGTAGCAGGTAATCAGGAAGGCTAATGGAATGTTGGCCCTTATTTCAAGGGGGTTGGAGTGTAAGAGTAGGGAAGTCTTGCTGCAACTGTACAAGGTACTGGTGAGACCAGATCTGGAGTACTGTGAGCAGTATTTTCCCCTTATTTAAGGAAAGATATTATTTCATTGGAGGTGGTTCAGAGAAGGTTCAGTAGGATGATCCCCTTTATGGACGGCACATGGCATAGTGGTTAGCATTGCTGCCTCACAGAGCCAGGGATCTAGGTTCAATTTCGGCTTTGGGTGACTGTGTGGAGTTTGCACATTCTCCTCATGTCTGCATGGGTTTTTTCCAGGTGCTCCGGTTTCCTCCCACAGTTCAAAGATGTGCAGGTTAGGTGGATTGGCGATGCTAGGTTGTCCCTTGGTGCCAGGGGAATTGTTGCTAAAATTCTCCCTTAGTTACCCGAACAAGCATCAGAGTGTGGCGACTCAGGGATTTTCACAGTAACTTCATTGCAGTGTTAGTCTAAGGCTACTTGTGACAATAATAAATAATCTTTAAAACTTTAAAAAAGTGCGAGGGTTGCAGGGATGGGGCATGGATGGGATTGTTGTCGGTACAGGCTTGATGGGCCAAATAACCTCCTTCTGCACTGTAGAGATTCTATGATTTTAGGGAGGGATTGTCATATGAAGAAAGGTTAAACAGGTTGGGATTCTACGCATTGGAATTTAGAAGAAAAGAGTTGACCTCACTGAAACATACAGGATTCTTAAGGGGCTTGATAGAGTAAATGCTGAGAGAATGTTTCCCCTCATGGGAGAGTCTAGGACCACAGGACAGAGTCCCAGAATAAAGGGATGCCAATTTAAGATAGAGATGAGGGGAAATTTCTTCTCTTGGAGAGTTGTGAATCTTTGGAACTATTTACCACAGAGAGCTGTGGGCACAGAGTCCTTGTCAATTATCAATGCGACGGCCGGGAATCGAACCCGGGTCAACTGCTTGGAAGGCAGGTATGCTCACCACTATACCACCATCACTCATGCCAGAGTGATGGTGGTGTATACTTGAGACTGAGATAGATAGATTTTTGATCAGTAAGGGAATCAAAGGTTACAGGGAAAGGGCAGGAAAGTGGATGTGAGGAATGTCAGATCAGCCATGATCCTATTGAATGGCAGAACAGGCTCGAGGGACTGAATGGCCTATTCCTGTTTCAATTTCTTATAGTAAGAAGTTTAACAACACCAGGTTAAAGTCCAACAGGTTTATTTGGTAGCAAAAGCCACACAAGCTTTCGGAGCTCCAAGCCCCTTCTTCAGGTGAGTGGGAATTCTGTTCACAAACAGGGCATATAAAGACACAGACTCAATTTAAAAATAAATTTTAAACTTTCCTCCCACAGTCCAAAGATGTGTAGGTTAGGTGGACTGGCCATGTTAAATTGCCCCTTAATGTCAGGGGGATTAGCAGGATAAAACGTGGGGTACTGTGAGCAATTTTGGGCCCCACACCTCAGGAAGGACATACTGGCACTGGAGCGGGTCCAGCGGAGATTCACACGGATGATCCCAGGAATGGTAGGCCTGACATACGATGAACGTCTGAGGATCGTGGGATTATATTCATTGGAGTTTAGGAGGTTGAGGGGAGATCTGATAGAAACTTACAAGATAATGAACGGCTTAGATAGGATGGACGTAGGGAAGTTGTTTCCATTAACAGGGGAGACTAGGACGCGGGGGCACAGCCTTAGAATAAAAGGGAGTCACTTTAGAACAGAGATGAGGAGAAATTTCTTCAGCCAGAGAGTGGTGGGTCTGTGGAATTCATTGCCACAGAGGGCTGTGGAGGCCGAGACGTTGAGCGTCTTCAAGACAGAAATTGATAAATTCTTGATTTCTCGAGGAATTAAGGGCTATGGGGAGAGAGCGGGTAAATGGAGTTGAAATCAACCATGATTGAATGGTGGAGTGGACTCGATGGGCCGAATGGCCTTACTTCCGCTCCTACGTCTTATGGTCTTATGGTCTTATTTATTAGTGTCACAAATAGGCTTACATTAACACTGCAATGAAGTTATTGTGAAAATCCCCTAGTTGCCACACTCCGGTGCCTGTTTGGGTACACTGAGGGAGAATTAAGTGTGGCTAATGCACCTAACCAGCAAGTCTTTCAGACTGTGGGAGGAAACTGGAGCACCCGGAGGAAACCCACGCAGACATGGGGAGAATGTGCAAACTCCACACAGACAGTCACTCGAGCTGGAATTGAACCCGGATCCCTGGCGCTGTGTTAGCAGTGCTAACCATTGTGCCACCATGCCAATCCTGCAATTTTTTGGGGGTTGAGTGAAGAGTTTGGTAACTTAAGGGGGAGCTAGCTGAAGAGGCAAAAACATTCTCCCAAGGAAGTGTAATACAGCATCTATTGTCATTGTTAGATGCTGTATTATGAGGTAGATGTGTTTTCACTGCAGTGGTTGATCATAGATCTTGATCACCACAAAGTGCTCTTATAGAATTCCGAACAGTAGAATTGTTGTGATCTGAACAATTATTTAAATGTCCAGAGTGCTTTAACCTAGAAAAAAATGTTGTGCTACTTAAACTTTGGGCGGTGATGGAACAGCCACCTGTTCCATTCCTTTAAGTGATAAGTCCCAGTTTTGATAGGATAACAACATAGAGATAGATAAAGTAGATGAGTTTTAAGTTGTTGGGGGATTTGAGAAGGGACTATAATACCTGTTAAAGATGAGTGCCCAAGGAGAGACAGTTGTGAGGAGGAGCTGGAGTGATTGATTAAGTTAGTGGCTTGTGGAATGATGAGTCCCGAATGAAGATGAGGAAGAATCAATAGGTTGGATTCTCATCTGGGCTTTAGGAACACACAAGTCATGGAGAAACTAGAACTAGGGGACACTGTTTAAAAATAAGATGATGGATGAGGGGATTTATTTTCTCTCAGAGGGTCTCTAGTCTGTGGAACTCTTCCCCAGTGAGAGGTGGAGTCAGAGTCATTGAATATTTTTAAAACTGAGTTAGATAGATTCTTGGCTGACAAGGGAGTGAAAGGGTATAAGGGGTAGATAGGAAGGTGAAGTTCAGATCAGTTATGTTCTTATCAAATGGTGGAGCAGACTCAAGGGGCCTCCTCATATGTTGGTGTGCTGTGCAATGAGGGGACAGGGGAGGTGAATAAGAGTCAAAAGCCAAACTGAGATTTGATTGTGGAGTGAAAGAAATCCATGAATGCCTTGTGCCTGGCATTAGAGGTGAGGACAGAAGGTAAGGGGAAGGAGGTGGGCAGAGGTGATTAGTAGTGGAGTAAATGTGTTCGGAATTGGCAAGAACACTCTGGATGGCCCCAGAGTAAAAGTCGATGGCAGTCCAGAAGGAGAAGCAAAATCTCGAAGTGATCAAGTCAGATCAGATGGTGTGCGAGCAGGACATTACATACTGTGAATGTTTAGAACTGCGCCTTTGGACTTGTGCATGGAGATAAGGGTTGTTTATTGGGGGGGAAGATGGGAATGGAGGAATTTGCAGGGACTGAGAGCATAGAATGCAGAAGCTAGGTATACCTTAAATCCTGAACTCACACCAGCTATCAGATCTCAGGACTTAGCCTTAAAGAGGCATATAGCATGTTCCAGAACTTCTCCAGCTACTGTTGGCTGGGTGGGAGGGGGAATATGGAAGATCAACCTATGACCTCTGTCCCCCAACCCTCCCTCACTGCTGGTTTGAAGAACCTGGAGAAATGGAATAGATTCTGGAGCAACTGTATTTCTTTCTCATTCCCTAACCCATCCCCAGAAGACATTGGACTTTCAGCCTCCCTCTGTCCCCTATGGTGTCAGCATCTCAAAATGATAGTCAGTGAATAGCCAGCTCATCCATCAAGACATCATACGGTCTCATGATGTCTGGAAAATCATCATAAAACACTTCCCCACTACCTAAACTCCCACCCCTACAGACATGTAAGATTCTGAGTCGCTGGATTAGTAATTCTGAAAGCCAGGGTAATGCTCTGAGGACCTGGGTTCAAATCAATGGCAGATGGTGAATTGAATAAAATCTGGAATTTAAAAAATCTAATGATGTTTGTGAAACCATTATCGATTGTTGTAAAAACTCATGTCCTTTAGGGAAAGAAACCTGCTGTCCTTACCTGGTCTGGCCCACGTGAGTCCAGACCCACAGCAATGTGGGTGACTCTTTTTTAAAAAAAATAAGCCATTTAGTGCAAAGGCAACAAATGCTGGTCCAGCCAGTAATGCCCACATCCACTTAACCAAAAAAAAAGCATTGCCAAGTTAGGTTTGCAGAATCTTCTGCTGCTGATAGGCACAGGATTCCCTTGCTGGTGTCAGCCAGATCCCAGATGTGTCAATGGCTCTCACTTGCTTAATCAGCAGTCACTTATAGATAATGTCACATTTAATTATCACTTAGCTCTCAATATGGGATTATTTTGCAAACTGCTTTGCACTAATAGCATAATTGGCAGCCTTCTGAACATTTTAAAACTGGGCCAGATAAATGACAACATCTAGAAAAGGCAGTGAATCTTCCCCTTCGTCAGTTCTATGGATATCAATAAGATATGACACACGTAGTTTTCTTTCTCCTACTCTCAAAGCTCTCTCCTTTGGCAATGATTGTTAACATTTATTTTGCTTTCACACAGAATAGAACTCACAATCACATAATCCATTCAGTACTTGACAGATCAGTACAAGGGGATTTTAAGACAATAATTCTGATTTCCACTGACGTCAGGCAGCATCATCTTCATGTCAAAGTCAATGAGATAAAATGTTCTCCAATTTGAGCTCCATGTAACATTGTAATACTATAATAACGGGCAACTTCAATTTACATATAAATCCAAAGATGTGCAGGTTAGGTGGATTGGCCTTGGTAGATTGTCCCTTAGTATCAGGGGACTAGCTAGGGTAAATGTAGCGGGTTATGGGGAAAGGGCCTGGGTGTGATTGTGGTCGGTGCAGACTCGATGGACTGAATGGCCTCCCTCTTCACTGTAGGATTCTATGATTCCTAAGATGTGCGGGTTAGGTGCACTGGCCATGCTCAATTGCCCCTTCGCATCCCGGGGTGCATAGGTTAGAGGGATTAGTGGTATAAATACGTGGGATTACGGGGATAGGGTCTGGGTGGGATTGTTGTCATCGCAGACTCAATGGGCTGAATGGCCTCCTTCTGCACTGTAGGGATTCTATGATCCTATGATTCTATATAGACTGGGTGAACTGATGCTGAGGAGGAGGAGTTACTCAAGTGTGTACAAGATGGATTTTTGGAGCAGTATGTTGAGGAACCAACAAGGGACCGGGTTATTTTAGATTTAGCATTATGTAATAAGGAAGGACTAATTAGTAACCTTGGTGTAAATGAGCCTTTAGGAAATAGTGACCATAAAATGATCGAATTTACATTAAGTTTGGAAGTGATACAGTTCATTCTGAAATTAGAACCTTAAATCTGAAGAAAGGAAATTATGAAGGTTTGTGAGGCAAGTTGGCTGTGGTGGATTGAGAAAATACGTTAAAAGGTTTGATGGTAGACAGGCTATGCCGAGTATTTAAAGACATATTACATGGCCCAACATAATATACATTCCACTAAGATACCAACACCCAATAGCAAAGGTGAATCAACCATGGCAAACAAAGGAAGTTAAAGATTGCATTAGATCAAAGGAAGTGACTTTTGAGGTTGCTGAGAAAGTGCTAAACCTGAGGGCTGGGAGCAATTTAGATTTGATTTGATTTATTATTGTCACATGTATTAGGATACAGTGAAAAGTATTGTTTCTCGCGTGCTGTACAAACAGGGCATACCGAATATAGAGAAAGAAAGGAGAGAGTGCAGAATGAATGTTACAGTCATAGCTAGGGTATAGAGAAAGATCCACTTAATGTGAGGTAGGTCCATTCAAAAGTCTGATGGCAGCAGGGAAGAAGCTGCTCTTGAGTCGGTTGGTATGTGACCTCAGACTTTTGTACCTTTTTCCCAACGGGAGAATGTGGAAGAGAGAATGGGGTCCTTGATTATGTTAACTGCATTTCCGAGGCAGCGGGAAGTGTAGAGAGAGTCAATGGGTGGGAGGCTGGTTTCCGTGATGGACTGGGCTTTGTTCACGACCCTTTGTAATTTTTTGCGGTCTTGGGCAAAGCAGGAGCCATACCAAGCTGTGATACAACCAGAAATAATGCTTTCTATGGTGCATCTGTAAAAGTTGGTGAGAGTCGTAGTGGACATGCCAAATTCCCTTAGCCTCCTGAGAAAGTAGAGGCATTGGTAGGCTTTCTTAGCTATAGCATTGACGTGGAGGGATCAGGACAGGTTGTTGGTGATCTGGACACCGAGAAACTTGAAGCTCTCGACCATTTCCACTTCGTCACCATTGATGTAGACAGGGACATGTCCTCCACTACGATTCCTGAAGTGGATGACTATCTCCTCCGTTTTATTGACATTGAGGGAGAGATTATTGTCGTCACACCAGTTCACCAGATTCTCTATCTCTTTCCTGTACTCCGTCTCATCATTGTTTGAGATCCGACCCACTACAGTGGTGTTATCAGCAAACTTGAAAATTGAGTTGGAGGGGAATTTGCCCACACAGTCATAGATGTATAAGGAGTATAGTAAGGGGCTGAGGACACAGTCTTGTGGGGCATCGGTGTTGAAGATAATTGTGGAGGAGGTGTTGTTGCCTATCCTTACTGATTGTGGTCTGTAGGTTAGGAAGTCTAGGATGCAGTCGCAGAGGGAGGAGCCGAGTCCAACAAAGTTGGCACAACAAAGTGTCCGACTCCACTATCACAGCAGGCAGTCCATTCCACACCCCAACCACTCTCTGAGTAAAGAACCTACCTCGGAAATTTTCTCCTCAAAAAGTGTCAGGATGCTTCGTTCAGGCATCCACTGCCCGTCTTTTCTCTCTGCAATTGTGGGCAATCTTCTTCTGTCGGGACACAAAAAGGGATAATATGGGCCAGATGCCTGGCAAGGTCAGAGGCACAACATCGACCTTGCCAGGCATCTGTGCCGTACTGTTCTATGTTCTATGAGAGAGCCACAGAGCTTGCAGGGGAAAATCAGGAGGGGCCTGTATAGAGAGTGAGGTTGGCCTGCAACAGAAAAGTGAGGAGCCACTGCACGTTCATCCAGATGACGAGGCTCAAATGAGTTTCTTGTCCAGACCCATGACCAGTCCATGTACTAAAACCATGTCCCTTCCCTTGCAGGAACATCAAACAATGAGCCCCCCAGCCACCCACAACAGCATCTTGGAGGAGACCTCCGAGGAGGACATGGATGACTGTTGTCCGCACCATCCACCAGCGCAGTGACAAGCATCTCGGTGGGCAAATTTAGCAGACAGGCTTCTGGTGAGCTCCACACTGCTTCAGATGCACATCAGGTGGAGACAGGAATGTATCAGGATCGGACATTCGGCAGTCTACTTGATCCCAGGACTCAGCTGTCCCCCAGCCAGGTGCCAGGCCTCTGGACACATACAGCTGCTAGAAATGCAAAGGCAGAAGAGGGAATACAAGGAGGGTTTGTCAGCGACATTCTTGCAATTGCAAGACCGAATGGAGGAGTCCCAAAGCATTCAGCCGCAGGAGCTGTTGCCGACATTGTGTGGCACCCAGGCCAACATTGCAAGGAGGCATCACAGTGGAAAGCTTGGGGCAAAATGTCAGAGCCATGACTGGGAAATTCCGAAGCAGGACTCAGTCCCTAAGGACCATGACTGAAGAGTTTGACACCATGATGCAGACACTGGTGGACCTCCAGGACTGGCAATGCCAGATGATGTTGAGGCTTTTGGAGCTCACTCCAGCTGCCCCTCTGTCACATGGAATAACCCAGGGGTTCACTAGCATCCCAAGGCAGGAGGAACTTCTGGTGAACCCCCAGAGAGACCTGGAGAGTGACCTGCCCTTCTGAATTCCCCCCTTCCTGATACCAATGCTTCTCAGGGCAGTGGGTAGAGCAGGGTGAAGCGGCAACGCCAGTGCCACCCGGGAGTTGGTTAGTGCCCTCCAGGTCCCGGCCCATAAGAGGACTACCATCAAGGGCATCTCAGGCAACAGGGCACGGAAGGCAAAGGTCACCTCCACCTCTGATGTGCATTCCAGATGTAGTGGGAAGGCTGACAAGGCTAAGGAATTGTAGGGGCACAAAGTGGGCACGAGTCAAGTTAGGCACAGATAGTTGAGGGTCTTTATCAAATGTCACAAGTACACAGGTTACTGTATTAAAAACTCTTGTTCTTCACAATGTTATGGTCTCAATCTTGTTAACCCTCCTCCCAGTGGAATAGCACTTCACCCAATCTGGACACAGCTCTTCTCACAGGCCCTCACTGTCAGCCAATGGGTTAGGCCCACTCAAAGCAAAAATTACATCAATCCTGAAAGGACTCAGTTATTAATCAATGAACACGAGAACCTCACCCCTAACCCCCTCTTGTGCTAAGCAATAATGCAATCCAGGGTCAAACTCACTCACACAGGAGCAAGGGGGTCAGCGTGCTGGCAGCAGATAGGAGACTCAGACACGAGCAATAGCTGAGGAGGATCACAGCGCTTTCCTCACTGTGAGTCCTCACCACCCTACTCCATTGACTGATCAGCAGACACAAGGACTCCCCAAGCACAGCACCATGATTATAAGGTTTAATGTGATTCTCCTCCCATGGTCAGCTGGCAGCCAATGGACAGGTACATTGGGGGTTAAAGGGGGTCTTTGAGGTCCCTGGAACCTTTTGCAGATGGCACATGTGCAGCAGGAAGACAACGGGCCTGATTTTACCATCAAGCTGTGCCCGCTTTTGGGCGCGGAAAATTGGTAAAGTCGGGCGTGAGAAGCACGATCTGCGAGCGCCTCTGCGCTGATTCCCCCTTTACCAAAGCCCGAAAATGGATGTGATCGGGACTGCGCCCGAATCTGATGTGACAGCCATTTAAATGTATTTGCATGCATTTAAATTGAATTAATGGGCTGCACACCCAGCTTTACTGGCACTTCCCCCTTTACCACCGCGTTCGCCAATCCCGAATCAGCGTGAAGCAGACATGCTCCATAAAGGTCCAGTTTGGGCGCTCCACCAGTGAGGGTTAGTGAGGAGGTAAGTTTGTAGCGTCCGACGGCTCTCTGCTGCTCATAGGTGTCCTTTCGCTGCGGCCATTTTCTTTCTCAGGTCGGTGGCGGCTCTGCGAGTGTGTGGGAGGGGTGGGAGGCTGTTGCTCAGCAGAGTCTCTGATGTCCAATTTGCATCACAGACCCGGGTCTTGGCACTGACCTCGGGTCTTGCGGTGCTGCTGGGTCCTAACACACTCAGCTCACTCCCAGCTGAAGGATGTGCACAAAGCCCTTGCAAATTGCACTGCTGCAGCCCCTCAAATTTGCAAGGAACTATGATTGTGGGGAGTATGCGGCTGGTGGAATTGGGGGGGCTGTGATTGTGGGGAACACGTGGCTGGGAGATTTGGGGAGGCTGTGATTGTGGGAAGCATGTGGCTGGGGGAATTAGGGGGGCTGTGATTGTGGGGAGCATGTGGCTGGGAGAATTGGGAAGACTGTGATTGTGGGAAGCATGTGGCTGGGGGAATTAGGGGGGCTGTGATTGTGGGGAGCATGTGGCTGGGAGAATTGGGAAGACTGTGATTGTGGAAAGCATGTGGCAGGGGGAATTAGGATGTTGTGATTGTGGAAAGCATGTGGCAGGGGGAATTGGGGGCAGCTGTGTTTGTAGGGAGCATGTGGCTGGGGAAATTGGGGGCCTGTGATTGTGGGGAGAATGTGACTGGGGGAATTGGGGGATATCGACAGTGACTGTTGATGTACTAGGGACAAGCAGTGTTCCTTAACCTCTACATGTGTTCCTCTCCATCTCCCCCCTCACATCCCCATCCCCCCCCATCCCCCCCATCCCCCCATGCTCTCCTTCAGAGTGACGAGATGACTTTTGCGATGTGACCGATTGATCTTGTTGTTCCTTTGGTTGCTGCTGGAGCTGAGGAGGAGCAAGAGGAAGAATTGTGGGCACAGGAGGCTTGGGCCTTACCATTTGCAGGAGTAGAGGGAGACAACCACCAGAGGCAGGAGGTGGCCGCCATTCACCCAGAGTGGGATGGGGGGGGGGGGGGGGGGGGCGTGGAGGCACAGGAGGAGGAGAGAGCAGAGACCCCGGCAATTCCGTGCATGCGTGTTGTTTGAACAGATGTCAGACATCATGTGCTGCTGACTCTCCACCTCCACAAGGAGGCAGTGCAACATCTGTGCAACCTGTTGTAGGACCTGGGCCAGGGGGCACCCACTCTCGGCAGCTGTCAAATTGACAGCCGCTCTGAACTTTCATGCGACTGGCTCCTTCCAGACCCCGAGCGGAGATGTCTGTGGCATCTCCCAGTCAGCTGTGCACACCTGTGTCAAGCAGGTCACAGAAGCCCTGTATGCGCGGCCTGGGCAATACATCAATTTAACCTGGACCATGCCCATCAGGAAGCCCGGGCTGCAGAGTTCACAGCCATTTCAGGGATGCCTAACATACAGGGGGCCATCGACTGCACACACGTCGCCTTCAAGGCCCCCCTACAGAATCCACGGAGGTTCATCGACAGAAAGGGGTTCCACTCCCTGAATGTTCAACTAATGTGCAACCATAAGATGAACATTAAATATGTCTGCGCAAGACACCCAGGGAGTGTGCACGACAGCTTCATTGTCAGGAGCTCAGACATCCCAGAGGCATTTGAGGAGGAGCCTAGGCTGCAGGGGTAGTTCGTAGGTGATATGGGTTACCCGCTTTGGACATGGCTGATGATGCTTGTGTGGAGGCGGGCGTCTGAGGCGGAGACCCGCAATAATGAGGCCCATGTACCACCCGTGCGATAGTGGAGAAGTGCATTGGGCTTCTCAAAATGTGATTCCGGTACCTGGACCGATCTGGCGGGGCCCTCCAATACAGCCCTGTGATCTCTTCCCACATAGTGGTCGTGTGCTGTGCCTACAGAGAGGTGACATATCGGAGGAGGAAGAGGAGGACATGGAGGCTGACCAGCCGGGCGTCGCTGTGGACAATCACCAGCAGGAGGAGGAGGAAGAGGAGGAGGAGGAAGAGGAGGAGGAGGAAGAAGAGGAAGAGCACGCCGAGGAACACCAACCAGGTGCTGGAGGGCTGGCAACTCAAATGAGGCATGCGTAGGTGGCTAGGGAGGCCCTGATCACCAGGCAGTTCACTCGCTAGGGGTTTGTGTCTGTGGGTTCCATACCCCGTGCCCCCTCCACAAAATTCCTTCCATCTCCTGCAACATTGTGCCTCTCTGCCGCCATTGATGTTGAGGCTGGCAATGGATACCTTCATGTCGGAAGCTTTGTGCTCCCGTCACCAACACCATTTCCTAGTGTTTGGAAGGAGTGGGGGCTTAAGATGAGCCCATCCACTCCCTCATGAGCCTGGGAAAGACCCATAGTAGCCGGTGCTCTTCATTTCAGTCCGAATCCTGTGCCTCCTTGGAAAAGACACGCATAGATTGGACCACCAGCGCCAGATCCGACCAGCGGTCGATGGCCCATCGGTCTCAGCGACCGCGGTACTCCAGCAGAAAGTCCCGGAGCTCCCCAGGGGGGTTGAGGGATGACTCGGTGGGACTTGAAGGGAATCGACTGCGTCGCTGCAAATGGACTCGAAATCATCCCCCGTGCCCACCACCGAGCAGCCACCTTCCTCCGGGCAGTCGCCGTCCAGCTCCGAGTCCTCCATTGCAGTGAATACGGCAGGTGGCATGCAACAGCCAATTAACCCTAACTCCACCTCGATCCCACTCCCAGGATCGATGGAGGAGGGGTTACCCTCAGGTTCCTCTCTGATTTCTGGGTCAAAGGATGGTAGCGACTCAGACCCCTGCTCCGCCCCAGACACCGGGACACCCCAACAGTCCGGAGAAAACTCCAGTTCTGGGGCAGGGGTGCCCAATGCTAGGGGCTGGGAGAGAGAGGGGGCCCTCCTTGCCACCACCACCCAGAGTCAAATATCGGGGTGCCACCACGGTCCTCCACCTTGGGGGTGCTAAATTGCACTGGGTGGAAAGAGGCCTCAGGGGTTCTGCTCACACCCGGCCCCGGTAAGTCCCACTTGGGGGACTGTGGCAGCAAGTGTTTTGTTTTGTTTCTCTTTTTCTTGCCCTCACTCTGCAGTCAGGGTACAAAGATAGGTGGGGGCAGGGCAGGAGATGGCATCAAAGTGGGGAGGGTCAAGAGCCACCACCCCTTCACTAGGGAAGGGGGTGTGGGGAGGTCCACGGATCTTGGGATCCCCCTTACCCAAAGCGTAGTGCCTTTTTTTAACGGGTACCCTGGCAGGGGATGCCTTCCTTGTCTTACCCCCCTTCCTACTGCCCTTGGGCTTTGTCCTACCTACCCCGGAGGTGTTTCCACTGGCACAGGGCCACGAAACCCCCACTTCCAGATCCGGGAACCTGCGGCTGCACAACCCCGGGCCCAGCACATGCTGCTGAGGCGGTAACGGGCCCAGTTGATGGAGTGGAAGGGGGCCCAGAGGTGTTCTTATCGCCTGAGTCAGTGGTCGGTGTGACTGGGGTATTTAGAATGGGCTCAGGATTGGTGGCTGCCCATTGCCGCACCTTCCAGCCACACAGATGCTCTTCCCCCTCCCGGCCGGTTGCTGAGGTGGTGGCTGCTGCTGGCGTGTCCTCTCCTTGCAGGGAGGCAGCTGGGATATCAGTGGGAGGGGGGAGGGGGCTGCGGTGCCAGCTGTGGCCACCTTGCTTGTAGTGTCGGTGGCCTTGGAGGCAGGGCAATTCATCTGCAAATGCCTGACCCCCTTACAGATGTGGCACCGCACACCATTTGTGGACCAGAAGACGCGGTGTGTGCTCCCCTCAAAGGGCGCATTAAATCCCCCCCCCTCCAGGCACTCCTCACAGGCCACACGGACAAATACCCGGCGTCAGAAGGAGTACACATGCCTGAGGGAGCGTCCTTCAGGCCGAGTGGGATGGGGACCACCTCGGACCACAGCTCCCCCAATTGGTGGAGGTCGGGGTGGCGGGAGCTCAGCGGGGACGTTTGATAGAATTATTCTCTGGGGAGGGTGCCTCAACAGGGTCCACTACCAGGAAGGTCCCACCCACTGTGAGTCCCTTTTCCAGGGCAAGTTGGACTGCCCGTTCGGCCTTCAGAAAAAAGACGGATTTGCCGTGCATTTTAGAGGTGGCGGCAATGGCTGAGGGGCCGGCAACCCCAGCCATTGCCGTCACACACACCTCTATTGTCATGTCAGGCTGGGTGTAGGACTTCACCCCCAGTTGTTTTGTTATGAGACGGAACGGTGACAGGGCCTTGGGAGTGGTGGGGGCTCGAGAAGCCGCCGGCCCCACCACTAGTGACAATGGGACTGCCACCATGATTGCGGAGTGCTGGACTCACCCTGGGATTTTTGGTGTATGTGTATATGAGGGAGGGATGGGATGTAAATTTTTTCTTCTTGTCCCCCCCCCCCCCCCCCCCCCCACCCCCCGCTCCGCTCCCCCCGCCAACTGGGTGCCTGGAATGATCCTGTGGCATAGAAGTTCAGGGCCACTGTCATCTTGACTTCTACTGGGAGCGGGTGCCCTCCCCTTCCCCGAGGTGCCACGTCTGCCAGGACCGAACACAGGTGCTGCACCGTCACCTTGCACTGGTGCAACTGACGCCGGCACATGGCTTCAGATAGGCCCTCAAAGGACCTCAGTTTCCAGTAGAACCTCTGCCTCCATATCCTCCTTCTTCTGCCCCCTCCGGGAGACTGCACTCCCACTTCCTGGGCCTCACTGGCAGCCCCCTGCCCTCCTTCTGCAGGCTCTGCCATTGGCTGCTCTTGCAGTGGCCACGCGAATCTCTCAAACTCCTGAGCCGCCTCCTCCTCCTTCTCCTCAGCAGCTGCCACCATGATGGCCAGCTCCAGACCTACAAATCCAAGATCCATCTGCACGGTGGGGGTTAGAGAGAGAGTGAGAGATTGATCGATACATTTCTTTGATTTTAACTATCCCCACACCCCCCTCCACCCTCACTGGGACCTGTGCTCCCACTTATGGATGCTGGCAACACAACACAATCTGGGGTGCCATACATCACCTGATTCGGTTACCTGCCATTGGCATCGTGAACATGGCAGGCAGGGAGAACATACAGGTTGGTGTGCGGGCGTGGCCATTGCGTATCCTTGAGTCATTGCCATGAGTGCTACTACAGCATTCCCTTCCAGGCATGTGTTGCAGGTCAGGCACACGGGGCAGGGACAGACTCCTAATTATCACAAGATGGGTTCCCATTCACTGCAGAGTACATGCAGCTTGACTGCTTGGAGCACTGGCTGCCGAACTTGATGAGCCCTCAAGCAGCATATGGAGCCTTTCCCCCCACTCCCTAAAACCCCAGAACTCAATGCAATCCCTCACCCCACCCCATGGCCAGAACTATGGAACCTCCCTGGGCCTGGGGACAGCACCTCCATCATTCAATGAACTTCTCCAGCCCACACAGAAAGTTTCCAGCCTCTGCCTCCACCCTCCCCTGCACTCCCAGGGCTGTAGCTCCATAACACTTACCTCCTTGCTCCTTTTCAGTGCTGCCACACCAGGTCCCAACTTTTATGGAACAGTTGTAAATGCCGCCAGCATGACGTCACCCCAGAGAGGGAGAAGACGCTAGCCGGGGGGGGGGGGGGGGGGGGGGGGCGGTGGGCAGTTGGCATTCAGTCATGGATCCGCTAATGATGTGGTAAGCTTTGGTAAAGAACGTAAATCAGCACGAATCCGTGCTCGCTGAAAAGCTGAGGCAGGGAGACACGCGGAGGCCCAGCTGCCCAGTGGGAAGCCCATGAAATGACCGCCGCTGATGTCCCCCAGCCTGCTGCATTACTCAAACAGCGTCGCGGGCTCGGAGAATCATCCGTCAGGTTGTATTCTCTGAAGGAAGCAGTGAGAAAAGGGGAGAAGCTCTGGAAATTGAATAAATATTTTTATGGATTAAATGATGCTTCTCAGGTCTGGACTTTCTCTTAATAGGACAGTTCTATTAAAGTTAACCTTCAAAAATGTCATCTGAAACCAAAAGGGAAACTGCTGGAAAATCCCAGCAGGTCTGACGGCATCTATCAGGAGAGAAAAAAGCTGACATTTCAAGTCCAGATGACCTGACAAAGAATAAAGAACAAAGAACAAAGAACAATACAGCACAGGAAACAGGCCCTTCGGCCCTCCAAACCTGTGCCGCTCCTCGGTCCAACTAGACCAATCGTTTGTATCCCTCCATTCCCAGACTGCTCATGTGACTATCCAGGTAAGTCTTAAACGATGTCAGCGTGCCTGCCTCCACCACCCTACTTGGCAGCGCACTCCAGGCCCCCACCACCCTCTGTGTAAAAAACGTCCCTCTGATATCTGAGTTATACTTCGCCCCTCTCACCTTGAGCCCGTGACCCCTCGTGATCGTCACCTCCGACCTGGGAAAAAGCTTCCCACTGTTCACCCTATCTATACCCTTCATAATCTTGTACGCCTCTATTAGATCTCCCCTCATTCTCCGTCTTTCCAGGGAGAACAAGCCCAGTTTACCCAATCTCTCCTCATAGCTAAGACCCTCCATACCAGGCAACATCCTGGTAAACCTTCTCTGCACTCTCTCTAACGCCTCCACGTCCTTCTGGTAGTGCGGCGACCAGAACTGGACGCAGTACTCCAAATGTGGCCTAACCAGCGTTCTATACAGCTGCATCATCAGACTCCAGCTTTTATACTCTATACATCATCCTATAAAGGCAAGCATACCATATGCCTTCTTCACCACCTTCTCCACCTGTGTTGCCACCTTCAAGGATTTGTGGACTTGCACACCTAGGTCCCTCTGTGTTTCTATACTCCTGATGACTCTGCCATTTATTGTATAACTCCTCCCTACATTATTTCTTCCAAAATGCATCACTTCGCATTTATCCGGATTAAACTCCATCTGCCACCTCTCCGCCCAATTTTCCAGCCTATCTATATCCTGCTGTATTGCCCGACAATGCTCATCGCTATCCGCAAGTCCAGCCATCTTCGTGTCATCCGCAAACTTGCTGATTACACCAGTTACACCTTCTTCCAAATCATTTATATATATCATAAATAGCAGAGGCCCCAGTACAGAGCCCTGCAGAACACCACTGGTCACAGACCTCCAGCCGGAAAAAGACCCTTCGACCACTACCCTCTGTCTCCTATGGCCAAGCCAGTTCTCCACCCATCTAGCCACTTCTCCTTGTATCCCATGAGCCTTAACCTTCTTAACCAACCTGCCATGAGGGGCTTTGTCAAATGCCTTACTGAAATCCATATAGACGACATCCACGGCCCTTCCTTCATCAACTGTTTTTGTCACTTCCTCAAAGAACTCCACCAAATTTGTAAGGCACGACCTCCCTCTTACAAAACCATGCTGTCTGTCACTAATGAGATTGTTCCTTTCTAAATGCACATACATCCTGTCTCTAAGAATCCTCTCCAACAACTTCCCTACCACGGACGTCAAGCTCACAAAGCTTTGACAAAGGGTCATCTGGACTCAAAACGTCAGTTCTTTTCTCTCCTTACAGATGCTGCCAGACCTGCTGCGATTTTCCAGCATTTTCTCTTTTGGTTTCAGATTCCAGCATCCGCAGTAATTTGCTTTTATTCAAAAATGGCATTTCTGACATGTCTGCCTTTTCCCTTAACTGAGGCTCCCTACCACGTGTAGCTGACAGGACACTCAACCATGTCAGACCCATTTCCCCCATTCCCTTCCTCCCAGAACCAGGATAGGGTCCCCCTTGTCCTCACTTTTTACCTCACCAGCCTACACATTCAAAAGATCATCCTCCAGCAGGACAGCATTGAGACACAGCAGGCTATGGCAGCAGCCTTTGGGAACGTGGCCCAGTCACAGAGGGTCATGGCTGAGAGGCTGCAGAGCGTGGTCCAGTCTCAGAGGGCACTTGCTGCTGCTATTGACAGGTGGCTCCCGACGCAGGTGGCCATCGCAGAGGTTTCAATCATCATGGCTAGAACACTGGGGCATCTCAGGGGCAGCTGGATGAAGAGGGTGTCATGGATAAGTCCCAGACACCTGGAAGCCGGCCAGGGCCCTCAAGGTCCAGACCTTCCAGAGGATGATCGCCAAGGGCATCATAGGCCACGGGGCACAGTAGGCAGCTGGCCACCTCCACCTCCGACGTACATCCTGGGGAGAAACGTAGTGGTAGGCCACGTAAAGTTAAGAAGTTGCAGGAGCATTAAGATAGCACGAGGTAGATAGAATATTTGGGCACTTTAACGTCTCCTGTTCACATGTTTTTATGCTATCACTTATCAATAAGACACTTTTACTGGCACCAATAAATGTTATTTCACCATCCACCTGTGATTAATTTGTCTTAGATTTGCCTCTAACAGGAATGTACTTAACTTGGTAGTCGCCGGAGGGACCCTCCATGTTGATGTCACTGGGGGGCCCCTCAACGCTGTGTCATTGAGAAAATGAAGGCACTCAAATAAATCACTGGCTACCCTGGGTGGCATGCATTGGCATGAAACTTACACCATCTGCCATGGCATCCTCAGAACCCATGAGAGATTCCCTCCCCTCCCCCACCCTGTCTACCTGGGGCCCTGTATGGGGTTCAGTGATCCCTTACCCATTACCCAGATGTGGGCCCAGGTGCCAACGTGCATGCGGGGTCAGACTACTTCGCACCAGGACATCATCACAATAGTGCTTGGTGAGTCGACATCACCTTCTTGCCTGCGAAAGAAACTCGCTAACACAGCGTAACCAGGGCCCCTTAACAATCCTAAGTTCTACCCACAAAGCCTTGTTTGAAGATCCTTCCAAAATATTATCACTCCTTATTGCAATAATTGACTCTGTCTCTGTATCGATCTCTGTGAGTATTTCTTTCTGTATCTGTCTCTATGGGGCGGCACGGTAGCACAGTGGTTAGCACTGCTGCTTCACAGCTCCAGGGTCCCGGGTTCGATTCCCGGCTCGGGTCACTGTCTGTGTGGAGTTTGCACTTTCTCCTCGTGTCTGCGTGGGTTTTCTCCGGGTGCTCCGGTTTCCTCCCACAATCCAAAGATATGCAGGTTAGGTTTATTGGCCAGGTGAAAAATTGCCCCTTAGAGTCCTGAGATGTGTAGGTTAACAGGATTAGTGGGTAAATATGTGGGGTTAGGGCCTGGGTGGGATTGTGGTCGGTGCAGACTCGATGGGCTGAATGGCCTCCTTCTGCACTGTAGGGTTTCTATGATTTCTTTTTTGATTTCTGTGTGTTTCGGAGAAGGATTGGGGAAGTTGGGACTGTTCTTGGAGAGGAGAAGATTGAGAGGTGATTTGATAGATGCTTCAAAATCATGAGGGGTCTGGAAATTGTCTATAGGGAGAAACTGTTCCCATTGGTGGAAGGATTGAGAACATAGAAACATAGAAAATAGGTGCAGGAGTAGGCCATTTGGCCCTTCGAGCCTGCATCACCATTCAATATGATCATGGCTGATCATGCACTTTCAGTATCCCACTCCCGCTTTCTCTCCATACCTTTTGATCCCTTTAACCACAAAGGCCATGTCCAACTCCCTCTTGAACATTTTTAACAAACTGGCCTCATTAGCTTTCTGTGGTAGAGAATTCCACAGGTTCACAAGTCTCGGAGTGAAGAAGTTCTTCCTCATTTCAGTCCTGAATGGCTTACCCCTTATTCTTGGACTGTGACCCTTAGTTCTGGACTTCCCCATCATCAGGAACATTCTTCCCGCACCTAGCCTGTCCAGGCCTATCAGGATTTTCTATGAGATCCTCTCACATTCTTCTAAATTCCAGTGAGTACAGGCCCAATTGATCCAGTATCTCTTCATATATCAGTCCTGCCATTCCAGGAATCAGTCTGGTGAATCTTCGCTGGACTTCCTCAATGGCAAGAATGTCCTTCCTCAGACTAGGAGACCAAAACTGCACACAATACTCAAGATGTAGCCTCACCAAGCTCCTGTATAACTGCAGCAAGATATCCTTATTCCTATACTCAAATCCTCTTGCTATAAAGGCCAGCATGCCATTAGCTTTCCTCACCGCCTGCTGTACCTGCATGCCAATCTTCAGCGACTATTCCACCATGACACCTAGGTCATGTTGCACTACCCCTTTTCCTAAACTGCCAGCATTCAGATAATAATCTGCCTTTCTGTTTTTGCTACCAAAGCGAATCACCTCACATTTATCCAAATTATATTGCATCTGGTAATCATTTGCCCACTCACACTACTTGTCCAAATCACACTGGAGGAGTTCAGAGATCATCTTCCACAAAGCTCATCCTCCCACCCAACTTTCTGTCATCTGTAAATTTAGAGATATTGACCATGATTCTCCCATCCCGAAGTGCTAATTACAGCGGAACGGGAGAACCGCATGTTGGCCGATTTATGTTTGCACCACATTTGCGTCTCCCAGGCCTGGATTTCCAGCGGCGTCAGCATGGTGCTGGAAATTGGCTGGGAGGCGGGGCTGGCATTTAAATAGTATTTTACATACTATTTAAGTGCTATTATTGTGCCTGGGACTGAATTTCCCGAGCCCGCTAGCATCTCCCACCGTGCCAGAGTATTTCACTCCAGCGGGGATTACAGTAGCTCCCTACTTTCGGGGAGCTAGCGGCCTGACCCTGCTGGAGTGAAGTGGGGGGGGGGGGGGGGGGGGGAATCGGGGCCCTCCAGAGGATTGGGTGATGGGAGGTGGTGCCCCCTGGGCATGGTAACCCTGGCAGTGCCAGCCTGTGCACCTGGCATTGCCCAAGGGCATGGTGCAGTGCCAAGAGGACTGGGCCTATTGCTGGAGTTTGGGGTGGGCCGAAATGGGGAGGTGTATTCGGGGCTGGGTCGCAAAAGGATGGAAGCTGCGATCGGGTCACGGGGGGGCGGGGGTTCTGGGCTGGCCAGCAAACCAGAGGCTGACACTTCGGGGGGCACTGAGCATGCACAGAGGTGCGCTGATTTCAGCCTCTCCAGTTTGAATAGGTCCCGCCCCCTGAAATCTAATGATCATCATCCTGGTGACCTCTGCAGTCCACAGAGTGTGGGAGATTCTAGTCTGAACTCCCACTGAAAAAAACAGCGTGAATTACTCCAGTTTTCAACACTTAGAATTTTTTGGGGAGAATCACCCCCATTTCATTGAATTCCCTCATCTAAATTATTAATATTTATAGTGAATAGCTGGGTTCCCAGCACTGATCCCTGCGGTACCCCACTCGTCACTGCCTGCCATTTGGAAAATGACCTGTTTATTCCTACTCTTTATTTCCTGTCTGCCAACCAGTTTTCTCTCCATCTCAATACGCTACCTCCCAATCCCATGTGCTTTAATCTTACATGCTAATCTCTTATGTCGGACTTTGTCGAAAGCCTTTTGAAAGTCTAAATAAACCACATCCACTGGCTTCCTTCATCAATGCTACTGGTTACATCCTCAAAGAATTCCAGTAAATTTGTCAAGCATGATTTCCCTTTCAAAAATCTATGCTGATTCTATCCAATCCTGCCACTGTTTTCCAAGCGTTTTGCTATAAAATCTTTGAGAATGGATTCTAGAGTTTTCCCCACTACTGGCATCAGGCTTACTGAGTTATAATTCCCTGTTTTCTTTCTATCTCCCTTTTTAAACAGCGGGATTACATTAGCTACTCTCCAATCTGTAGGAACTGTTCCAGAGTCTATAGAACCTTGTGCCGCTCCTTGTTCAGTGAGGTGAGTTGGTAAGATTGTGTGAGAAACAAAAAAATGAGAAATGCGCCCATTTTCAAACTGGCTCCCATATTACCAGACACTTCTTCCAGGCGTGAAAAGGATTGCACCCAAAATGGATGAGATGTCAATTAGCATGCTTTTGAATGCATTTCAATATGATTAGTGGGTTCAGCACGCGATTAACCCCTAACGTGAAGCACCTTGCGGGTCAGATGTTACGTCAGTGAGAATTTCAGCTGCTCTACATAAGCATGGTTTAGAGGGTGAGCCAGGAGGTGAGTACCACTGAGGACCAACCTCTGGGTTGTGGGGGTGCAGGTCTTAGCCACGGCCATGGTGCGGGGTGAGGTGGGGGCTTGCATAGTTGCTGGGGGGGGGGGGCTTGTGCCGGTAGGGGTTCCTGCGGTCGGGGATCGTCGCTGGCCTGGGGCTTGTGTCGTACAAATCCCCATTGACCACTGAATGACCCCTGGGGGTTGCATATGAGGTGCACGCCTGACCCCACTGACGTTGCCACGGTTACCCTGCTATCTGTCTGCCAGAAAGGCTCTGTGGCTGACTCCAGATCTTGTATCTCAGGCCCCACTGACAGAAACAAGGACCTGCTCTGGCAGCTGCTGCTCCAGTCAAGGGAGCTCTGCAGGTGTTAACATGTCTCCTCAAACTGCATGGACTCTGCAGTGATAGTCAGGATGCTGCCCCTCCCCCATCTGTCTGAATTGTAAGCCATTCCTGAAAGATCTGTACAAGAAGGGTGGGTTGCATCGAAACTGGACCGGCATAAATATTCTGGGAGGTTTGCTAGTGTCACATGGGAGGATTTAAACTAGTTTGGCAGGAGGGTGGCCACCAAAGCAAAGGTGAATTAACTGAAGGGGAACTAGAGAGTAGGGCCAGGGCCAGTAAGAACAAAGAACAAAGAACAGTACAGCACAGGAAACAGGCTGGAAACACACGAAACAAGGAAAGTAGAAAGAAACTTAAGCAAGGAGTAAGGAGGGATAAAAGGGGTCACGAAAAGTCATTGGCCAGCAGGATTAAGGAAAATCCCAAGGCTTTTTATACATACATAAAGAGCAAGAGGGTAGCCAGGGAGAGCGTTGGCCCACTCAAGGACAAGGGAGAGAATCTATGTGTGGAGCCATAGGAAGTGGCGGCACGGTAGCACAGTTGTTAGCACTGCTGCTTCACAGCTGCTTCACAGCTCCAGGGACCTGGGTTCGATTCCACACTGTCTGTGTGGAGTTTGCACATTCTCCTCGTGTCTGCGTGGGTTTCCTCCGGGTGCTCCATTTCCCGCCCACAGTCCAAAGATGTGTGAGTTAGGTTGATTGGCCATGCCAAAATTGCCCCTTAGTGTCCTGAGATGCGTAGGTTAGAGGTATTAGTGGGTAAATACATAGGGATAAGGGGGTAGGGCCTGGGTGGGATTGTGGTCGGTGCAGACTCGATGGGCCAAATGGCCTCTTTCTGCACTGTAGGGTTTCTGTGATTCTGTGATTCTGTGAGGTGGGCAAGGTATTAAATGAGTACTTTGCGTCAGTATTCACCAAAGAGAAGGACTTGGTGGATGATGAGTCTGAGAAAGGATGTGTAGATAGTTTGAGTCATATTGAGATCAAAAAGGAGGAGGTATTGGGGTTTTTGAGAAACATTAAGGTAGACAAGTCCCCAGGGCCTGATGGGATATACCCCAGAATACTGAGAGAGGCAAGGGAGGAAATTGCTAGGGCTTTTGAGAGAAATCTTTGTATCCTCACTGGCTACAGGGGAGGCATGATGTGGAGATGCCGGCATTGGACTGGGGTAAGCACAGTAAGAAGTCTCACAACACCAGGTTAAAGTCCAACAGGTTTATTTGGTAGCAAAATCCACTAGCTTTCGGAGTGCTGCCCCTTTGTCAGGTGAGTGGGAGTTCTGTTCACAAACAGGGCATATAAAGAGACAAACTCAATTTACAAAATAATGGTTGGAATGCGAGTCTTTACAGGTAATCAAGTCTTAAAGGTACAGACAATGTGAGTGGAGAGAGCGTTAAGCACAGGTTAAAGAGATGTGTATTGTCTCCAGCCAGGACAGTGAGTGAGATTTTGCAAGTCCAGGAAGTCGTTATAGGGGTTACAGATAGTGTGACATGAACCCAAGATCCCGGTTTAGGCCGTCCTCATGTGTGCGGAACTTGGCTATCAGTCTCTGCTCAGCGACTCTGCGTTGTCATGTGTCGTGAAGGCCGCCTTGGAGAACGCTTACCCGAAGATCAGAGGCCGAATGCCCGTGACCGCTGAAGTGTTCCCCAACAGGAAGAGAACACTCTTGCCTGGTGATTGTCGAACGGCATTCATTCATCCGTTGTCATAGCGTCTGCATGGTCTCCCCAATGTACCATGCCTTGGGACATCCTTTCCTGCAGCGTATCAGGTAGACAACGTTGGCCGAGTTGCAAGAGTATGTACCGTGTACCTGGTGGATTGTGTTCTCATGTGAAGTGATGGCATCCGTGTCAATGATCCAGCACGTCTTGCAGAGGTTGCTGTGGCAGGGTTGTGTGGTATCGTGGTCACTGTTCTCCTGAAGGCTGGGTAGTTTGCTGTGGACAATGGTCTGTTTGAGGTTGTGCGGTTGTTTGAAGGCAAGAAGTGGGGGTGTGGGGATGGCCTTGGCGAGATGTTCGTCTTCATCAATGACACGTTGAAGGCCCTGGAGAAGGGGATCATACAGGGGAGGTCCCATAGGCTTGGAGAATAGCCAATGTTGTTCCTTTGTTTAAGAAGGGTAGCAAGGATAATCCAGATAATTACAGGTCGGCGAGCCTTACGTCAGTGGTAGGGAAATTATTGGGGAGGATTCTTTGACTCAGGATTTACTCCCACTTGGAAATAAGTGGACATATTAGCGAGAGGCAACTTGGTTTTGTGAAGGGGAGGTCGTGTCTCACTACCTTGATCGGGTTTTTCGAGGAAGTGACGAAGATGATTGAGGAGGGTAGGGCAGTGGATGTTGTCTACATGGACCTCAATAAAGCCTTTGACAAGGTCCCTCATTGCAGACTGGTACAGAAGATGAAGTCGCATGGAATCAGAGATGAGCTGGCAAGATGGATACAGAACTGGCTCGGTTAAAGAAGACAGGGTAGCAAAGGAAGTGTTTCTGAATGGAGGGCTGTGAAAAGTGGCTGTGAAAAGGGATCAGTGCTGGGACCTTTGCTGTTTGTAATGTATATAAATGATTTGGAGGAAAATGTAACTGGTTTGATTAGTAAATTGCAGACAACACACAGGTTGGTAGGATTGTGGACAGCGATCAGGACCATCAGAGGATACAGCAGGATATAGATTGGTTGGAGACTTGGGCGGAGAGATGGCAGATGGAGTTTAATCCGGACAAATGTGAGGTAATGCATTTTGGAAGGACTAATACAGATGGGAAGTACACAGTAATTGGCAGAACTCTTAAGAGTATTGATAGGCAGAGGGATCTGGGTGTACAGGTACACTGGTCACTGAAAGTGGTAACGCAGTTGGATAAGATAGTCAAGAAGACATACAGCATGCTTGGCTTCATCGACCGGAGCATTGAGTTTAAAAATTGGCAAGTCATGTTGCAGTTTTATAAAACCTTAGTTAGGTCGTACTTGGAATATAGTGTTCAATTCCGGTCGCCACACGATCAGAAGGATGTGGAGATTTTGGAGAGGGTACAGAAAAGATTTATCAGGATGTTGCCTGGTATGGAGGGCATTAGCTATGAGGAGAGGTTGGAGAAACTTGATTTGTTCTCACTGCAACAACAGAGGTTGAGGGGTGACCTGATAGAAGTCTACAAGATTATGAGGGGTGTGGACAGAGTGGATAGTCAGAAGCTTTTTCCCAGGGTGGAAGAGTCAATTACGAGGGGGCATAGGTTTAAGGTGCGAGGGACAAGGGTTAAAAGAAATGTCCGAGGCACGTTATTTACACAGGGGGTAGTGGGTGCCTGGAACTCGCTGCCGGGGGAGGTAGTGGAAGCAAATACAATAGTGACTTTTAAGGAGCGTCTTGACAAATACATGAATAGGATGGGAATAGAGGGATATGGTCCCCGGAAGGGTTGGGGGTTTTAATTGAGTCGGGCAGTATGGTCGGTGCAGGCTTGGAGGGCCAAAGGGCCTGTTCCTGTGCTGTAATTTTCTTTGTTCTTTGTTCTTTGACACTGCACCAGACATCTAGATGGGTACACCCATGTCGATGCTCTAAGAGTATCCCAATGGGGACCCCCGCGCAGCCCCCCATATGCTGTCCATGCCCTCCATGGCGAGGGTGCAGTGCCGGTCATCAAATCACCGAGGTGGCGCATGGCATTGGGATGGTGTCAACTTGCCGCCATCCAGACTCTGAGGTCACAGGTTGCTGGGAAGGAGTGCGGATCCTGGGATTGAAACCTCACGGAATCTCTATCTCTCTCTTTCTCTCTCTTTTTCCCCACATCCCACCCCTCCAGAGCAAAGATGGATTTTGGATTGGAGCCAATAGACATGGCGGTTATTCTTGTGGCTGTGGTTGTTGCTGCTGCTGTGGAGGAGGAGGATGTGTGCACACTACAAGGCAGAACCAGGCCAGAGGCTGCAGCAGAAGGACAGGGAGCTTCTGGTCAATAGTAGGAGGCAGGTGGCCATCAGCCCGAGGGCAAGGGGCCGGGGCACAGAGGAGACAGAGACCCCTGCAGTTCAGGACATGTGTGCCCTTTGAGGAGTTGATGGACAGCGGTGCCACTGCAGGCTTTGGCTCAACAACGAGACAGAGTGGCATTTGTGTCAGATCCTTGTGGACTTGGCACTTCATGGTACAGGGGGACACCTGCTCCCGGTGGTGGTGAAGGTCACGGCGGCCCTCAACCTTTTCGCCACCGGATCCTTCCAGGCTGCCAGCGGAGTCCTCCATGAGATTTCACAGTCCTTGGTCCACAAGTGTATCTGTGAGGTGATGGATCCCCTGTTTGCCCGGCAGGCCACTACATCCATTTTGACGTGTGCCATATCCAACAGGAAGCCCGAGCCACAGGCTTTGCCACCATCGCTGGGATGCCAACTATGCAGAGGGCAATTTATTGTACGCACACCACCCTGCGGTCCCCAAAACATCAGGCACTGCGGTTCATGAACAGAAAGGGGTTTCACTTCCTGAATGTTCAGATGCTTTGCTTCAAGATGAGCTTCATTCTCCTGTGTGCTATATGAGGGTGTGGTCTCAGGGTCTGGTGGGTGCTGGGCCTGATGTGGAGATGCCGGCATTGGACTGGGGTAAACACAGTAAGAAGTCTCACAACAGCAGGTTAAAGTCCAACAGGTTTATTTGGTAGCAAAATCCACTAGCTTTCGGAGCGCTGCCCCTTCATCAGGTGAGTGGCGCTGGGCTGCCGTGCCAGGTCGTGTGACCCACTGCTGGGACAAGTTGGGGTGAGAGCTTGGAGTTCCACGCCAGTCAGGGGTCTGGCACAGGTGCTGGAAAATGGGGATACTCAGTTGGCCTGTCCCGCACAGAACAACGCTTGGAGCTCCTCTGGGACTGATCGAGCAATGGTCATCCCTGTGGGAGGCAGATCACAGATGGATTCGTTACAGCTCTGGATGCATTAACATGAAGTGCTGATATTTAACAGTGCCAAAAAACAGTTAGACATGGTCATTAACAGAGACAATTTCCTAAACCTAATTAGTGCAGCTCTTCACCTGTTGAAGTAGAAACTTTTCCTGCTTCTTGACTGTGAAAGATAGACTCTACAAAATTCGTTCCGTCAATATAACAAGCATTTATTTACTAATAACTGCATGCAGTATATGGCTGAGACTTGAGGTCAGAGAGCATTGATACAGCTGCTGATTCTTCCACAAGTCCGCAATTACACAGAGAAACAGTTCAGTATTTATACATAATCATTATCAGTTTTCGTGACCAGAGCATATTCAGGAATTCGATTAGTAATAGAATCATGAGCAATATCATTAATCAGGTTTTAACTTGCTGACCTCCCAGAACTCTTTGTCTCATTATTCATACCCTTATCTTGTCCTTTGACGTAACAGAAAAAGGACGGTGACTCCTTCATCTCTGACCTTATCTGGTCTTGGTCATACTGGCCTAATTAATCTTATCAGGGCTTCTTGAGGTCAGGAAGCCTGATCTTCTCTGGTCTTATTCATGTCTTTAAGTTATGTGGAGTCAGCTGTATCAGATCTTACAGGGGTCTGGCTTTTTGAAATAGTTTGGTCAGCGTTCTTACATTATATCAGAGAGTTGACCAATATTCCCAGCATGCTACTGCTTAGTTCATACAATTCCACACTCCCTCCTTTTGTCATATCATGACAACTAATTAAATAGGTATATCCAGGACCCGATTAATGATGCATTTACACAAGCAACCCAGCAATCCTATTCCCAGTAGCAGTAGTAGTAGTAGCATGAAGGCCTTAAAGATCCAATCAAATAATCCATGAGCATCCTAGGATGGCTAGGATGGTTGGGTCACGTATTGAGCATTCTCAATACCTTTGAGGTGAGAGCCCCAGATCTCAGGCAGAGGAGGAGGACAGGACGATGAGTGATAGCCAGGTCGGCCTGCAACACAAAAGTGAGCATCCACCAATCCTTCATTCATTTGAGATATGCTGCCCAAATACCTGTCCCTCTCTTGCACTCAACCTTGTGTCTTTTGTTGCAGGACATTAATCCAATGCACTCGGCCTGTCTGGCATCGCCGCCCCTGGCACCTGGTTTGATGCAGCTCTCCGTTGTTAATGCCATACAGCTGCAACCACTTTGGACGAGTCATGAGCCCGGAGGGTCCATTCTGGCGAGAACTGCATCGAGGCTTTTATTTTGCAAAAAGTGCCATAGGATTGCAATTCGCAGCTCATCCAAAAAACCGGCGCGATTCTCTCCCATTTTCTCACTCTTTTAGCACTTGGAATTTTTTTCATGAGCTTGCACCCTTGTTGTTTCTCAACTCTATTCACAGATTCCAATATCTTTCCTCACTATTGTGCTCATTTGCTCTTTAACCAGCAACGCAACTTCATCACCTTTTCCTTCTTGTCTGTCCATCCTAAATATAGAATACCTTGAATGTTCAGTAAGAAAGCAGAATGTGTTAAATGGAGAACAAAAGTCAGTGGAAGCTAAACTGAAGAAGAAGTGACAGATAGCCCTGACGAGGAGAGAGCGGGAGAGATGCGAGGGGTGGGATATATGGGGTGGGGGGGGGAGGGGTTGCTATGGGGGGTAAGGGTGATGAGTGGGTTGGGATAATGTGTGGGGTGGGGGTGGTGTGGGGTTAGGGGTGGTGTAGGAGTGATGTGCGGGTGATGAGGGGAGTGGGTGTGGTGTGGGAGGAGGAGAAATGCGGGGTTGAGTTTTCTCCAGGGGTGGAGGAGATACTGGAGGCGGGGGGTAATGTCGGGGTGGGGTAATGTAGGGGGTGGGGGTGATGTCAGGGGTGGGATGATGTGGGGGTTGGGGGTGGTGTAGGGGGTGGGGGTGATGTCGGGGGTGAGAGGGTTGTAGGGGCTGGGGTGATGTGGGGGGTGGGATATAGGGGGTAGTGCTAGATTTCTTTTAGAAAGAACCATCCAATTAGTCGCACTTCCCCCTAGTCTTCCCTCAGAGCTCCACAACTGTTTCCCCTTTCAAGTTATTAACCAATTTCCTTCAGTAATTCCTTATTGAATCCGCTTCTACCACTTCTTCAGGCAGCACCTTCCAGATCACAACAACTGACTGAGTTTGAAAATACTCCCTCATCTCCCCTCTGGATTTTATATCAACCATCTGAAATCTGTATACTCGATTCAACCGCCTTTCTCTCATTGGAAATAATTTCACCCTGTCTCCTCTATTGAAGCCCTTCCTATTTTTGGACCATTTTATTAAATCTCTTAATATCTCTTGCTCTAAGGAGGATAATTTTAGTCTCTGGCCTCTCACATAACTGAAATCCCTTATTCTTTGATGTCATGTTAGTAAATCTCCTTGGTACCCTGTCCAAAACCTTGATGTGTTTCCTCAAATACAACACCCAGGAATGTGTGCAAAACTACAGCTCTGGCCAAACTGGTGTTTTGGGAAGGTTTATCAAAACTTCCTTGTTCGGCTGGATTTCCATGGGCTTGATTTTCATACATTCATCCACCTGGCAACTGTATCAAGAGCAACAAACTGAACAGATACCAGCTGGCCTCATTATGAATGCTTGTCTGAGTTTCAAGTCTGACGACAAGTCTACATTATTGCCTTGATCTTTCTTTAATCAATGCCTGTATGTTCAACCCACTTCACACCTTTTAATTAAGGGATCAATGGGACTGTCATAGCTTGTGCTTGATTGACAGCTTTTTGAGAAGGCGATGGGGTAATATTTTTCAAAGGGAACGTTGACTGGATTTTTATTTAATGAGCATCTCAAACATTTCCCAGTGTTATTATGTGACTCATTATAGATACCTGGTGCATACTGGATGAGTGGGCATGGAGGGGGCATGGGATGCTTAGATGGTGTGTGTGGGAGGGTGGGGATTGAAGGATGAGGGCCAGAGAGCCTACCAACCATGGATACAACTGGGCCAACGTCCCAATAAATAGAGGCAGTGTACTACCCACATGCCTCTGTTGGCACCTCTGGCTTGTCTTAGAGGTGCGAGGCCTGTTCCCAGCCCATGCCTACCTCCCAGGTGTAAATATACACGAGCAGGTGTAGGAAATTCCCTAACTCTCACTTCCAATCTCCTTGACACAATTCTGGCTCTATGCCTCTACTTATTAAGCCAGATCCCAGATGTCTTTGTAACAGTGTTAAGGTAACATAGTCTTAAATTACTGGACAGGTATGGTATGTGGTAGACACTTAAAATGCCCTCTGAAATGGTCTAGCGGGCCACTCAGTTCAAGGGCAATTAGGGACGGCAATAAATGCTGGCAAGGCTAGTGACACCCACATCCTGGGAATTAATTTAACTTGTCCTGCCATCGGCAAAGGTTTGTGTACATACATTCCCAGGTCTCTCCATTCAGGAACGCTTTCGGAGTATTCCACATTAACCTCATGAGAACTTGCCCATGCTGTGTCGTGTGGACGTGGCTTCCAGTCAGTGCAACAGAAAACCAGGGTAAAGGCATCAGAGCAGCAGAGTAAATGAGATTTATTTTACCAAAATCATTTTATAAAGTTAGCAATTTAAACATTTTAAAAATGGTAATATTTTTAATCAGAACCATTTTTACACATTTGATGAGGAAGGCAGGTTATTAACATTTAAACAATGAAAGCATTTTTGGGGAGCTAGGGACACAACCCTGCTGGAGTTAAGGCGGCCAATCGGGGTCCCCCCAGAGGGTCAGGTGTCGGGGTGGTGCCGGACATTGGCACTCTGGCAGTGCCAGCCAGTGCCCCCTGGCACTGCCCAAGAGGCAAAGTGCCAATACCTGGCAGGGCACCTTGACACTGCTCATCGGGCATGGGGGAATACCGAGGGGACAAGGCCTATGTGGGGGTAGAGACTGGGTGGGGTTAGGGTTGATGGGGGCGATCGGTGGGGGTTGGGGGTCCTGCTGCCACTCAGCAGGCAGGATCAGTGGGGGAAGGAGGGAGGTCAGCAATCATGGTGGGCTGCCGGGAGTGGGGGGTGGGGGGGGGGGGGGGGGGGGGGGGGGAGGGGGGGGGGGGCAGGTGGCGAGGGGGTGGGGTCAGCCGGCTCAAGAGGTTAGCACTCTGGGGAGGGGTTAATTGTTGGGGAGGGAATCGGTGGGGTTGGGGGGAGGGGCGCTGGAGATCTGGAGGGGGGGATTCAGGGCTGACCCAGGAATGATTGGGGAGGGTCCAGCGATCGGGCCATGGGGGGTTGAGTGGGCCGGAGTTGCGGGGATCATTGGGCTGGCAAGTGATTGGGAGGCCGGCAGAACAGGGCTACTGCACATGTGTCGATCTTGGCAGTGACAGATTGGTGCATTCAGAGTGGCCCGCTCAGCGCTATGCTGCTGGCCTCTCCAATGGGAATAGGCCCCGCCCCTTGATTTTTAATGATATACATGATAGTGACCTCTGCAGTGCATAGTGGGCCTGATTTTACCAAAGCTTTGCGCCCGAAATCGCGGTAAAGTTGGGCGTTGGGCCTATACCGCGATCTGCACCCGATTCCGAGCAGATCGCGGCTTTACCGACACCTGATTCAGGTGCGGGTCCGGCCTGCGCTCGAATCGGGCGGCCCCACGATTTAAATGCATTTGCATGCATTTAAATCGACTTAATGAACTCTACCCAACCCTACCACCAAATCCCACTTTACCGTCTTCTGGCCCATTCCACATCCGCGCTGTAAGCGACCTGCAAAATAAAAGTCTGAAGTCGTCGCTGCAGCTTCCAAAGAGTGGGGTCAGAGCCTGTAACAGCTCTCTGACCCAGCTCCTCCTCTTGGGGGGACGGGGGGTGGGTAGTGGGAGGAGGAGGGGGGGGCGGAACCCAGATCATTCTCTGGTCAGGGGGGAGGAGGAGGAGGAGGGGGGGTAGGACCCAGATCATCCTCTGGTCAGGGAGGGGGAGGGTGGGAGGAGGAGGGGGGTTGGGACCCAGATAATCCTCTGGTCGTGGGGAGGGGGGGGGGGTCCGCTGCCAGTCTGCGGCCGATTGGTGGGGAGGGAGGGGGCAGGGGGGTCCGCTGCCACTCTGCGGGTGATCCCTCCTCCCACTGGAGGAACAAATCCTTCCTGCCAGAGTGGACGTGCGGCCATGCCATCCCACAGAACCTTCAGGATGAAGCGATTCCTCGCGAAGAAGAAGCAGAACCGGCCGATTCCACAGTGGATCCACATGAAAACCAGCTACAAGATCAGTACAAGTCCAAGAGGAGACACTGGAGAAGGACCAAGCTGGGCCTGTAAAGAGATACACCATCACTGGTACACTCCCAGCCACAGCCATCTCTCCCACTCTCTTGCCCCTGCAGGGAAGAGTAATCTGTGGCTGGTGGTGTACCAGTGATGGTGTATCCCTTTACAGGCCCAGCTTGGTCCTTCTCCAGTGTCCCCTCTTGGACTTGTACTGATCTTGTAGCCGGTTTTCATGTGGATCCACTGTGGAATCGGCCGGTTCTGCTTCATCTTCTTAGCGAGGAATCGCCTCATCCTGAAGGTTGTGTGGGATGGCATGGCCGCACGTCCACTCCGGCAGGAGGGATTCGTTCCTCCGGTGGGGAGGAGGGATCGCCCGCAGAATGGCGGCAGACCCCCCTGCCCCCTCCCTCCCCACCGAGCGGCCGCAGACTGGCAGCGGACCCCCCCCCCGACCAGAGGATGATCTGGGTCCCACCCCACCCCCCCAACCCCCCCCCGACCAGAGGGTGATCTGGGTCCCGCCCCCCATCTCCTCCCCACACCACCCCCCCCCCCACCCTCTCCCCCCCCGAGGATGATCGTCCGAGAGCCGCTCTCTCCGCTTTCTGCTTTGTTTTTCTTTCGCGCCCGGGCGCGCTCTGTCAGATTTTTTTCGAACTGCACATGCGCAGTTCAGAGCTCCGATCGGTCCGCCAGCGCTAAGCCCCGCCCACAGCGCGAATCGGACCAGAGCCGGCAAAACGCATATGGGCGCTCTGGAAAGAGGATTCCAGGCGCAGATCTATTTGACGCCCGGATTCGGCACTTCGACTCAAAATGGTAAAATCAGGCCCAGTGTGTGGAAGATTCTTCTCTGAACTCCCACTGAAAAAACCAGTGTGGATTACTCCAGTTTTCACCCAAATCCGGCACTTAGAATTTTTTTGGGGAGAATTCCGGCCCTTTGCTCAGTTTGCAATCATGACTCTGATCTTCCTGTTGCTTGCCATTTTAAACCTGCACCTCACTCTCATGCCTACATGTCCATCCTTGGCCTGCTGCAATGCTCCAGTGAAGCTCGGCATAAACTGGAGGAGCAGCATCTTATCTTCCAGATTGGTACGTTGCAGCCTTCAGAATTCAACTTTGAGCTCAATAACTTTAGATTTTGATCTTTCTCATCCATCTTCAATCCTTTTTAAAAAATATCCCATCCATACATTGTCTCAATGTACCTATCCCCTTTCACATCTTAAGATTGATCTCACAGCTACAGTTTAATATCTGACACATTCTTTCTCCTTTCAGTTCGGATGAAGAGTTGAGCAGACTCGAAACATTAATTCTGTTTTCCCTCCCTATGGATGCTGCCAGACCTGCTGTGTTTTTCCAGCATTCTCTGATCTCATGTGGGTCCCCTCATTTAGTGTTTGTGAAATTAGAGAAGGCCCCGTCACACCTGAAAATATCTGTTCTAACATGAACAAAGAAAATTATAGCACAGGAACAAGCGCTTCGGTCCTCCAAGTCTGCAGCGACCAAGCTGCGTGTCTGAACTAAAACCCCCTACCCTTCTGGGAACCATATCCCTCTATTCCCATCCTATTCACGTATTTGTCAAGACGCTCCTTAAAACTTACTATCGTATCTGTTCCCACCCTGGGAAAAAGCTTCTGACTATCCACTCTGTCCATGCCCCTCATAATTTTGTAGACTTCTATCAGGTCGTCCTTCAATCTCCGTCGCTCCAGTGAGAACAAACCAAGTTTCTCCAACCTCTTCTTCATAGCTAATGCCCTCCATACCAGGCAACATACTGGTAACTCTTTTCTGTACCCTCTCCAAAGCCTCCACATCTTTCTGGTCATGTGGTGACCAGAATTGAACACTATATTCCAAATGCGGACTAACTGAGGTTCTATAAAGCAGCAACATGACTTGCCAATTTTTAAACTCAATGCCCCGGCGATGAAGGCAAGCATGCCGTATGGCTTCTTGACTTCTGTGTGGATTCGCACCAATTAGCCTAATTTCATGTTCCTAACCTGTTGTATAAGTCTAAGTAACAGACATTACAAGGCATTCATTGTCCCAAGATTGGTGTTCATTGGCCTAAGCCACAATTCCCGGCGCAGGCTTGGAGGGCCGAAGGGCCTGTTTCCTGTGCTGTAATGTTCTTTGTTCTTTGTTCCAGTTTACACTGGCAGTTGCTGGGTCACTCCAAGTGCTGAACTTGTCATCACAAAATTTACGAATGCATCCCTTTCCTGTTACATTGGCTTGGAACGGCACCGAGCATTGTGGAGATGTCACAATTCATATCCTTCCTTGTGAGGCTGAAAGGTGAATAGCCTACAAGATGATGCACGGACTCACATTAAAAACTCCCAGAGACTGGTTATACTAGCTACAGGATCTGGTTATATCAAAGGGATAATGACATTGTTAGTGCAGTACTCAGCCACAATTCAAGGTGTACTGCATTCATTCAGGATCTACTGCCCCCGATAGAACCATAGAATTCCTACAGTGCAGAAAGTGGCCACTTGACCCATCGAGTCTGCACTGACTCTCCGAAAGAGCATCTTATCCAGGCCCTCCCCCTTGCTCTATCCCTGTAACCCCATTACCATGGCTAATCTGCCTAACCTACACATCTTTGGACACTAAGGGGAAATTTAGCATGGCCAATCTACCTAACCTGCACAGTTTTGGACTGTGGGAGGAAACCAGAGCACCTGGAGGAAACCCATGCTGACACAGAGAGAACATGCAAACCCCACACAGTCACCCAAGGCCGGAATTGAATCCGGGTCCTTGGCGCTGTGAGGCAGCAGTGCTAACCACTGTGCCATCGTGCCACCCATTAAATGTTCATGTATATAAAATAAAGCAATTCAATTTTGATCACAATTCATTCTAAATCTATTACTTTTATAACTGCTGTTTCTGGTATTCTAACAGCACATACACCTACACACACATAGAAATAGACACAGTGAGATATGTACAGATGTCTTGCTTATAATTTAACAATAACTGAGAGCAATCTTTCAGTAAATGCCTCACCTTCCAGTGCAGCAGCTGTAGTGTTAATAACTTGATGAGTTTATCATATTGTATGAGACCCTGCTTGGATTATTATTCTTTCGCAGTGGCCTAGATTGCTTTCTGCTGACAAGCAGGGCCGGGTTAATCCAATGCTGCTTTATAAGGCCCAATGACCTCTGGGAGAGGAGATTGTGGCCTGTCATTGCTTAGGGTAGTCACTTGTCTCCGCTGGGCAGTGTCAGGTTCAGAAAGGGCCACCTTGGAAAGGAGGAAAAAGAAAGAAAGAAAGAAAGAAGGAAAGAGAAAGAAAGAAAAAAACGGAAAAAAGGGGAAAGTTTTACTTCTGCTGAATTCCACAGCAGCCTGCAATCATGAATGGTACAGAAGGAGACAACTTCTATGTGCCCATGTCCAACAAGACGGGAATTGTAAGGAGCCCATTCGACTACTCCCAGCACTACTTGGCTGATCCATGGATGTTTTCAGCGCTGGCAGCCTATATGTTCTTCCTCATCATAACAGGTTTCCCTGTTAATTTCCTCACCCTATATGTCACCATTGAGAATAAGAAACTCCGGCAACCCCTTAACTACATCCTCCTCAACCTGGCTATTGCTGATCTCTTGATGGTCTTTGGTGGTTTTACTACCACGCTGATCACCTCAATGAATGGCTATTTTATTTTCGGACCAATGGGTTGTAACTTCGAAGGTTTCTTTGCTACGCTTGGTGGTAAGTTCCAGATACATTTCAAGTAAGGCCCATTGCTTGCTCTAGCTCTAGATGAAATCGTGAGGGCTGTGCCAACCAAAATCTGAGCTCTGAGAAATGTTGCAGGAATTTTTGTTGTGGGGCTTTCCATGATAAATTAACAAACTTCAGCTTAATTTGTTGCAGTGTGTTAGCTAAAGGTGCAAATCAAAAATTTTAGATGTGACTTGATGAACTATTTAGAATATCTAGTGTAAAATTGGGTCATTGTCCAGGGTAGAAATTTATCTTACGCCTATCACTTCAGGCACAAGTTATATCCTCCCTAATACTCACCACCTATTAAAACCAATGCCTCTGAATATTGGAAAGGGTAAAGCAGCGTATAGCACTCAAGGCAAATTGCTATAAACTCTTCACAGGAGAGACTAAACTCAGTACAATCTTAACACACAACAGGACACAGCAGAGGATAATTGAAACAATGAATTACCCGCTTTAAAGTTGGGCATTCTGTCCTCAGCTTCATCCAAAATTTTGATATGATATTAATGGTCCAATAGAAAATTGGTTATGGAAAACAAAAATTTACAGATGAACTGACAGAACCCAAAGCAAATACAAAGAGGTCAAGAAACATTGTACCTGTGATATTTAAAGAAATGGAGATGGAAGAAATGGGAAATGCCATCAAAAATGGAATATCAAGAACAGCAAAATGAAAAGTAACACGAAGGAACAAAAATGGATAATGGAGGAAGTCTACTGCAGAACAGAAAACAATGAAATCTAAAATCAACCCAAAGAGGCAGATCTCAAAATATAAGGACCCAAAGTAACAACTTAACTAGAAAAATGTTACTAAAAGCCAAGCGAGATACATGGAGAAATAATGATTTTATCACAATTTTCTCTAAAAGATGCAGAAGATTATGCTAAAAGCAGTGTAAGGGGAAATAAGTGATCTAAGTGAATCTTACTCATTTAAAAAAACTGCATAGGAAGTCCAAAATGATTATATAAGTGGTGAATAGGAAATGAGCCACTGGGGAAAGAAAATTCTGAAGATCTGTACATTTTACAGAACACTTCTCGGAGGATGAAGGAGAGAATTTTCATGATAGACTTAATAAAAGCAAGTCCCTGAATTTGGTTAATATAATTGTATAGTTGTTGCAGATGGGTGGGGAAACATCCTTTGACAGTAGTGTAAATGTTATTTAGCAAGATTTGTGAAGTTGAGCAAGTGTCTGGCGATTGGGCAAAGATGATAATGCCAATTTACAAAAAAAAGCAAGAGCACATGCAACAATTAGAGAGCTATCATTTTCTCAAATACAGCAGGAAAGTACCTATCAAGATACCGAAGAAGAGAATAGTAGGGAAGAACTAGTTAGGTTTAGATCAGACTGAAGTACAATAGATCCAACTATTTGTATTATGGCAGGTTTTGTCAAAATGTATTAAACATGAGAACTTCATAGCTTTTAAGGGTGGCCTTGAGTATGTATGGTATTCTGAAAACCTTGTGAGATTGACAGAAACATAATAAATAAAGTAAATGCAAATTCTTGTTTTATTGCTGCCAAGTAATTAATTGATAAATAAATGAAGATGAGAATAGATAGCATGTCAGGACTGCAGTATGCAGACAGTTATGTAAACTAAGTGATGTAGAGTAAAAATTGAGCATATTGAAAATCAAACTTGATGCAGGTGGAGCAGGGTGCAAATTGAATTCATTGTAAATTAATTTGATGTAAATTGAACGGGGTGTAAATTGATTTTAGTGCAAATCCAGCATGGTGCAAATTGAAATTGATGTATACCAAAGTTTGAAATAAATTTAATGAGGCATAAATTGAATATGATGTAAGTGAAAATTGATATAAATTGAATTTGGTGTAAATTAAATATGGCATGAAGCAAATTTGGATTAAACACAGCAGGCTATAAATCAAATTTGGTGTTTTTGAATTTGGTATAAATTGGTGTAAATCAAATATGGTATAAATTTAATTTTGTGTATAGCAAATTTAGATTAAATCAAGCAGAATGTAGATAAGGCACAATTTGCAATTTGGTAAAAATGGAATTTTATGTAAATAGAATTTGGTATGATTTAAATTTATTGTAAATGGAATTTGGAATAAATGGAATTTGGTGTAAATCGAGTTTGTTGTAAATAAAATTTCCTATAATTCAAAACAGTCATTGAGTTTGTTGCTGATGATGTCATTGAATATATTGGAGATTGTATCATCAAGCTTGTTGCTGATGATGTCATTAAGCTTGTTGCTGATGATGCTATTGTTTATTGGAGATTATGTCATTGGCTTTATTGCAGATCACATCATTGAGTTTGTTGCTGATTTTCTCATTGCACTTATTGAAGATTGTGTCATTGAGATTGTTGCTGATGATGTCATTGAGTGTGATGTTGTTTATCTTATTGCTTAATTTGATTTCTGTGTCTGTGCCCTGTTTGAGAACAGATATCCACTCCATCTGACGAAGGAGCTGTGCTCCGAAAGCTTATGGTATTTGCTACCAAATAAACCTGTTGGACTTTAACCTGGTGTTGTGAGACTTCTTACTGTGCTTACCCCAGTCCAACGCCGGCATCTCCACATCATATCTTATTGAATCCATTGGAAATTATCTCAATGACTTTGTTGCTGGTTATGACATTGATTTAATTGGAGATTCTGTCTCTGAATATGCCCTTGAGATTATTGCTGATGATGTCATTGAGCATATTTTGATTATATCATTGAGTTTGTTCCTGGTTATGTCATTGATTTCACTGCTGATGATGTCATTGATTTCGCTGCTGATGAGGTCATTAATTTCACTGCTGTTGATGACATTGATTTTGCTGCTGATTATGTCACTGATTTCACTGTTGATTATGCCATTGAGTTCACTGCTGATGATGTCATTATGTTTCTAATGATGTCATTGTGAATTTTGCTAATTATGTCTGAGTTTGTTGCTAATAGTGCTATGGAGGTTGGTGCTGCAAATGGCATTGTACTTGTTCAAAATGAAGTCATTGGTTTATTGATGTTTATATTATAAGGTTTGGGCAGAATTTTCATGTCCTGCCCACCAAGGCATAATTGTATTGGAGATAATAACATTGACACTGTTGCTGATTCTGTCTTTGAAATTGTTCCTGATTATATAACTGAGTTTATTGGAGATAATATCACTAAATTTGTTGCTAATTCTGTCCTTCAGATTCTTGCTGATTATAACATTGATTTTAATGGAGATGATATCACTGATTTTGTTGCTGATGATATCATTGAGATTGTTGCTGATTATATCACTGAGATTGTTGCTACTTATATCATTGAGCGGCACGGTAGCACAATGGGTGGCACGGTAGCACAGTGGTTAGCACTGCTACTTCACAGCTCCAGGCACCTGGGTTCGATTCCCGGCTTGGGTCACTGTCTGTGTGGAGTTTGCACACTCTCCTCGTGCCTGCGTGGGTTTCCTCCGGGTGCTCCGGTTTCCTCCCACAGTCCAAAGATGTGTGGGTTAGGTTGACTGGCCATGCTAAAAAATTGGCCATTAGTGTCCTGAGATGCGTAGGTTAGAGGGATTAGCGGGTAAATATGTAGGGATATGGGGGTAGGGCCTGGGTGGGATTGTGGTCGGTGCAGACTCGATGGGCCAAATGGCCTCTTTCTGCACTGTAGGGTTTCTATGATTCTATGATTGAGTTTGTTGCTGATTATATCATTGAGATTATTGCTGATTATATCACTGAGTTTGTTGCTGATTATATCATTCAGTTTGGTGCTGATTATATCATTGAGATTATTGCTGATTATATCACTGAGTTTGTTGCTGATTATATCATTCAGTTTGGTGCTGATTATATCATTGCAATTGTTGTTGGTTATATCATTGCGATTGTTGTTGATTATATCATTGAGATTGTTGTTGATTATATAATTGAATTAACTGCAGATAATATCATTAAATTTGTTGCTGATTATATCATTGATGTTTTTTGCTGATTACATCATTGAGTTTGTTGCTGATTATATCATTGCGATTGTTGTTGATTACATCATTGTGATTATTGCTGATAATATCATTGAGATTGTTGATTATATCATTGAATTTATTGTGGATAATATCATTGAGTTTGTTGCTGATTATATCATTGAGTTTTCTGCTGATTATATCATTGAGATTGCTGTTGATTATATCATTGGAATTGTTACTGATTATATCATTGAGTTGATTGGAGATAATGCCATTAAGTTTGTTGAAGATTAGACCATTGAAATTGTTGCTGATTATATCATTGCGATTGTTTCTGATTATATCATTGAGATTGTTGCTGATAATATCATTGAGTTTATCGGAGATAATGTCATTGAGTATGTTGATGATTAGATCATTGAGTTTGTTGCTGATCATATCATTGAAATTGTTGCTGATTATGGTATTGAGATTGTTATTGATTATATAATTGAGATTGTTGCTGATTATATTATTGAGATTGTTGATGATAATATCAGTGTGATTGTTCCTGATTATATGATTGAGATTGTTGCTGCCTTAATCATTGAGCTTGTTGTTGATCATATCATTGAGATTGTTGCTGATTATATTATTAAGATTGTTGCTGATTATATCATAGAGATTGTTGTTGATTATATCATTGAGTTTGTTGCTCATTATATCACTGATTTTTATCAAGATAATATTGAGTTTGTTGCTGGTTACATCATTGAGTTTGTTGCTGATTTTATCATTGCAGTTGTTGCAGATTATATCATTGAGTTTGTGGTTGATTATATCATTGAGATTGTTGTTGATTATATCATTGCGATTGTTGCTGATTATATCATTGCAATTGTCACTGATTATATCATTGAGATTGTTGCTGATTATATCATTGCGATTGTTGCCAATTATAGCATTGAAATTGTTGCTGATTATAGCATTGAGATTGTTGTTGATTATATAATTGAGATTGTTGCTGATTATATTATTGAGATTGTTGATGATAATTTCATTGAGATTATTGCTGATTATATGATTGAGATTGTTGCTGATTATATCATTGTGATTGTTGATGATTATATCATTGAGATTGTTGTTGATTATATCACTGATATTGTTGCTGATTATGTCATTGAGATTGTTGCTGCCTATATCATTGAGCTTGTTGTTGATCATATCATTGAGATTGTTGCTGATTATATTATTGAGATTGTTGCTGATTATATCATTGAGATTGTTGCTGATTATATCATTGCGATTGTTGCTGATTATATAATTGAGATTGTTGATGATTATATCATTGAGATTGTTGTTGATTATATCACTGATATTGTTGCTGATTATATCATTGCGATTGTTGCTGATTATATAATTCAGATTGTTGCTGATTATATCATTGTGATTGTTGCTGATTATGTCATTGAGATTGTTGTTGATTATACCATTCAGATTGTTGCCGATTATATCACTGAGTTTCTTGGAGATAACGTCATTGAGTTTACTGATGATTATATCATTGAGATAGTTGTTGATTATACCATTGAGATTGTTGCTGATTATATCATTGTGATTTTTGATGATTATATCATTGAGATTGTTGCTGATTATATCACTGAGTTTTTTGGAGATAATGTAATTGAGTTTGTTGATGATTATATCATTGAGACTGTTGCTGATTATATCATTGAGATTGTTGCTGATTATATCATTGCAATTGTTGCTGATTATATCATTGAGATTGTTGTTGATTATAGCATTGAGATTGTTGCTGATTATATCACAGTTTTTTGGAGCGAATGTAATTGAGTTTGTTGATGATTATATCATTGAGACTGTTGCTGATTATATCATTGTTTTTGTTGCTGATTATATCATGGAGATTGTTGCTGATTACATCATTGAGATTGTTGCTGATAATATCATTGAGACTATTGATGATTATATCAATGAGCTTCTTGGAAATAATGTCACTGATTTTGTTTTTGATAATATCAGTGAGATTGTCACTGATTATATCATTGAGATTGTTGCTGTTATATCATTAAGATTGTTGCTGATTATATAATTGAGATTGTTGTTGATTATATCATTGAGATTGGTGCTCATTATATAGTTGAGATTGTTGTTGATTATATCATTTTGTTTGTTGCTCATTACAGCGCTTGTTGCTGATCATATCATTGTGTTTGTTGATGATTAGATCATTGAGATTGTTGCTGATTATATCATTGAGATTGTTGCTGATGATATCATTGCAGTTGTTGCTGATTATATAATTTAGATTGTTACTGATTATATCATTGAGATTGTTGCTGATTATATCATTGCAGTTGTTGCTGATTATATCATTGAGATTGTTACTGATTATATCATTGAGATTGTTGCTGATTATATCATTGCAATTGTTGCTGATTATATCATTGCGATTGTTGCTGATTATCTCATTGAGATTGTTGTCGATTATACCATTGAGTTTTCTGCTCATTATATCATTGCGTTTGTTGCTCATTACATTACTGAGTTTTTTTGGAGATAATGTCATTGAGATTGTTGCTGATTGTATCATTGAGTTTGCTGCTGATTATATCATTGCGATTGTTGCTGATTCTATCATTGAGCTTTATGGAAATCATAGAATCATAGAAACCCTACAGTACAGAAAGAGGCCATTCGGCCCATCGAGTCTGCACTGACCACAATCCCACCCAGGCCCTACGCCCATATCACTACATATTTTACCCGCTAATCCCTCTAATCTACGGATCCCAGGACACTAAGGGGCAATGTTTAGCATGGCCAATCAACCTAACCCGCACATCTTTATGTCATTGATTTATAATGCCATTGTGATTTATAATGTCAATTAAATAATCTCATTGATTTTGTTGATTGTAATATCATTGGGATTGTTTCTGATTATATCACTGAGATTGTTGCTGATTATATCATTGAATTTGTTGCTTATTATATCACTGGGTTTTTAGAGATAATGTCATTGAGTTTATTGCTGGCTATATTATTGAGTTTGATGCTGATCATGTCATTGAGATAATTGAGATTATTGCTGAATAGATCATTGCAACTGTTGCTGATTGTATCATTGAGTTTGTGGCTGATAATATCATTGAGATTCGGGCTGATTATATCATTGAGTTTGTTGCTGATTATATCATCGAGTTTGTTGATGATTATATCACTGAGATTGTTGCTGATTATATCATTGCGATTGTTGCTGATTCTTTCATTGCAATTGTCACTGATTATATCATTGAGATTGTTGGTGATTAGATCATCGAGTTTGTTGCTTTTTATATCATTGAGGTTGTTGCTGATAGTATCATTGGGTTTGTTGCTGATTATATCATTGAGATTGTCGTTGATAATATCATTGAGTTTCTTGCTCATTATATCATTGTGGTTGTTGTTGCTGATTATATCATTGCATTTGTTGCTCATTACATTACTGCGTTTTTTTGGAGATAACGTTATTGAGATTGTTGCTGATTATATCATTGAGTTGTTGCTGATTATATCATTGAGATTGTTGCTGATTCTATAATTGAGCTTTTTGGAAATAATGTCATTGATTTGTTGATTGTAATATCATTGAGATTGTTGCTGATTATATCATTGAGATTGTTGCTGATTATATCATTGAGTTTGATGCTCATTATATCATTGGGGTTTTTGGAGATAATGTCATTGAGTTTGTTGCTGACTATATTATTGAGTTTGATGCTGATCATGTCACTGAGATAATTGAGATTATTGCTGAATAGATCATTGAAATTGTTGCTGACTATGTCACTGAGATTGTTGCTGATTATATCATTGAGATTGTTGCTGTTTATATCTTTGAGATTGTTGTTGATTATATAATTGCATTTGTTGCAGATTATATAACTGGGTTTTTTGAAAACATTTCATTGATTTTGTTGCCGTTACTTCATTGAGCTTATTGCTGATTATATCATTGAGTTTGTGCCTGATTATATCATTGAGATTGTTGCTGATTAATTCATTCAGATTTGCTGATTATATCATTGAGTTTATTGGAGATAATATCATTGATTTTATTGCTGATGATAACATTGAGATTGTTGCTGATTATATCATGAAGATTGTTGGAGATAATATTATTGACTTTATTGCTGATTATATCATTGCGATTGTTGCTGATTATATCATTGAGATTGTTGCTGATTATATCATTGAGATTGTTGCTGATTATATCATTGTCTTTATTGTTGATTACATCATTGTGATTGTTGCTGATTATATCATTGAGACTCTTGCTGAACGTGTCATTGATATTATTACAGAAAATATCATTGAATTTGTTGCTGATTGTATCATTGATATTATTGGAGATAATATCATTGAGATTGTTGCTGATTATATCGTTGAGACCTGCTGATTATATCATTGAGATTGTTGCTGATTATATCATTGTCGTTGTTATTGATTATATCATTGAATTTGGTGCTTATTTTATCACTGAGTTTGTGGAGATAATGCCATTGAGATTGTTGCTGACTATATTATTGAGTTTGATGCTGACCATATCATTGAGGTATTTGAGATTACTCCTGAATAGAGCATTGAAATTGTTGCTGATTATGTCACTGAGATTGTTGCTGATTATATCATTGAGATTGTTGCTGATTATATCATTGAGATTGCTGCTGATTATATCACTGGGATTGTAGCTGATTATATCATTGAGATTGCTGCTGATTATATCACTGGGATTGTTGCTGATTATATCATTGCGATTGTTGCTGATTATGTGTTTGAGAGAGTTGCTGCTTCCATCATTGAGATTGTTGCTGATTCTGTCATTGAGATTTTTGCTGATTATATCATTGAGTTTATTGGAGATAATATCATTGATTTTATTGCTAATTGTAACTTTGAGATTGCTGCTGATTATGTCATTAAGATTGTTGGAGATTATATCATTGTGCTTATTGGAGATAGTATTATTGACTTTATTGCTAATTATATCATTGATTACATTGGGATTGTTGCTGATTACATCATTGAGACTGTTGCTGATCATATCATTGATATTATTGGAGAAAATATCATTGAATTTATTGCTGATTGTATCATTGATATTATTGGAGATAATACCATTGAGATTGTTGCTGATTAAATCATTGAGATTGTTGCTGATTATATCATTGAGATTGTTGCTGATTATATCATTGTCTTTATTGTTGATTACATCATTGTGATTGTTGCTGATTATATCATTGAGACTCTTGCTGAACATGTCATTGATATTATTACAGAAAATATCATTGAATTTGTTGCTGATTGTATCATTGATATTATTGGAGATAATATCATTGAGATTGTTGCTGATTATATCGTTGAGACCTGCTGATTATATCATTGAGATTGTTGCTGATTATATCATTGTCGTTGTTATTGATTATATCATTGAATTTGGTGCTTATTTTATCACTGAGTTTGTGGAGATAATGCCATTGAGATTGTTGCTGACTATATTATTGAGTTTGATGCTGACCATATCATTGAGGTATTTGAGATTACTCCTGAATAGAGCATTGAAATTGTTGCTGATTATGTCACTGAGATTGTTGCTGATTATATCATTGAGATTGTTGCTGATTATATCATTGAGATTGCTGCTGATTATATCACTGGGATTGTAGCTGATTATATCATTGAGATTGCTGCTGATTATATCACTGGGATTGTTGCTGATTATATCATTGCGATTGTTGCTGATTATGTGTTTGAGAGAGTTGCTGCTTCCATCATTGAGATTGTTGCTGATTCTGTCATTGAGATTTTTGCTGATTATATCATTGAGTTTATTGGAGATAATATCATTGATTTTATTGCTAATTGTAACTTTGAGATTGCTGCTGATTATGTCATTAAGATTGTTGGAGATTATATCATTGTGCTTATTGGAGATAGTATTATTGACTTTATTGCTAATTATATCATTGATTACATTGGGATTGTTGCTGATTACATCATTGAGACTGTTGCTGATCATATCATTGATATTATTGGAGAAAATATCATTGAATTTATTGCTGATTGTATCATTGATATTATTGGAGATAATACCATTGAGATTGTTGCTGATTAAATCATTGAGATTGTTGCTGATTATATCATTGAGATTGTTGCTGATTATATCATTGTCTTTATTGTTGATTACATCATTGTGATTGTTGCTGATTATATCATTGAGACTCTTGCTGAACATGTCATTGATATTATTACAGAAAATATCATTGAATTTGTTGCTGATTGTATCATTGATATTATTGGAGATAATATCATTGAGATTGTTGCTGATTATATCGTTGAGACCTGCTGATTATATCATTGAGATTGTTGCTGATTATATCATTGTCGTTGTTATTGATTATATCATTGAATTTGGTGCTTATTTTATCACTGAGTTTGTGGAGATAATGCCATTGAGATTGTTGCTGACTATATTATTGAGTTTGATGCTGACCATATCATTGAGGTATTTGAGATTACTCCTGAATAGAGCATTGAAATTGTTGCTGATTATGTCACTGAGATTGTTGCTGATTATATCATTGAGATTGTTGCTGATTATATCATTGAGATTGCTGCTGATTATATCACTGGGATTGTAGCTGATTATATCATTGAGATTGCTGCTGATTATATCACTGGGATTGTTGCTGATTATATCATTGCGATTGTTGCTGATTATGTGTTTGAGAGAGTTGCTGCTTCCATCATTGAGATTGTTGCTGATTCTGTCATTGAGATTTTTGCTGATTATATCATTGAGTTTATTGGAGATAATATCATTGATTTTATTGCTAATTGTAACTTTGAGATTGCTGCTGATTATGTCATTAAGATTGTTGGAGATTATATCATTGTGCTTATTGGAGATAGTATTATTGACTTTATTGCTAATTATATCATTGATTACATTGGGATTGTTGCTGATTACATCATTGAGACTGTTGCTGATCATATCATTGATATTATTGGAGAAAATATCATTGAATTTATTGCTGATTGTATCATTGATATTATTGGAGATAATACCATTGAGATTGTTGCTGATTAAATCATTGAGATTGTTGCTGATTATATTTTGAGTTTGTTGTTGATTATATCATTGAGCTTTTTGGAAATAATGTCATTGATTTTGGTGATGATAATATCATTGAGATTGTTGCTGATTATATTTTGAGTTTGTTGTTGATTATATCACTGAGCTTTTTGGAAATAATGTCATTGATTTTGGTGATGATAATATCATTGAGATTGTTGCCGATTATATTTTGAGTTTGTTGTTGATTATATCATTGAGCTTTTTGGAAATAATGTCATTGATTTTGGTGATGATAATATCATTAAGATTGTTGCTGATTATATTATTGAGATTGTTGCTTATTATATCATTGAGATTGTTGCTGATTATATCATTGAGATTCCTATTGATTATGTCATTGAGACCATTGCTGATTACATCACTGAGATTGTTGCTAATTATATCATTGAGTTTCTTGGAGATAATGTCATTGAGATTGTGTTTGATTACTTCATTCAGATTGTTGCTGACTATATCATTGAGATTGTTGCTGATTATATCATTGAGTTTGTTGCTCATTATATCATTGAGATTGTTGCTGATTACTTCGTTGAGATTGTTGCTGATTATATCATTTTGTTTGTTGATGAATATATCATTGAGACTATTGTTGATTATATCATTGAGATTGTTGCTGATTGTTGCTCATTCAATCATTGAGCTTTTTGGAAATAATGTCAATGATTTTGTTGATTGTAATATCATTCAAATTGTTGCAGATAATATCATTGAGAGTGTTGGAAATAATATCAGTGAGATTATTGCTGACTATATCACTGAGATTGTTGCTGATTACATCATTGAAATTATTGCTGATTATATCATTGAGATTGGTGCTGATTATATCGTTGAAATTGTTGTTGATTATATCATTGCATTTGTTGCTCATTATATCACTGAGGTTTTTGGAGATAATGTCATTGCGATTGTTGCTGATTATATCATTGTGTTTGTTGTTGATTATATCATTGAGATTGTTGCTGATTCTATCATTGAGCTTTTTGGAAATAATGTCAATGATTTTGTTGATTGTAATATCATTGAGATTGTTGCAGATAATATCATTGTGATTGTTGGAAATAATATCATTGAGATTGTTGCTAATTATATCATTGAGATTGTTGCTGATTATATCATTGAGACTGTTGCTGATTATATCATTAATATTGTTGTTGGTTATATCATTGAGATTGTTGTTCATTATTTCATTGAGATTGTTTCTGATTATATCGTTGAGTTTGTTTCTGATTATATCATTGGGTTTATTGGAGATAATATTATTGAGATTGTCTCTGATTGTATCATTGAATTTGTTGCTGATTGTATCATTAATATTATTGGAGATAATATCATTGAGTTTACTGGAGATAATATCATTGAGTTTGTTGCTGACTTTATCATTCAGAGTTTTGCTGATTATATCATTGAATTTGTTGCTGATTAGATCATTGAGATTGTTGCTGATTATATCATTGAGTTTGTTGCTGATTAGATCATTGAGATTGTTGCTGATTAGATCATTGAGTTTCTTTCTGATTACATCATTGAGTTTACAGGAGATAATATCATTGAGTTTGTTGCTGATTATAACATTGAGATTGTTGCTGATTATATCATTGAGATTTGTGCTGATTATGTAATTGAGTTTGTTGGAGATAAAATCATTGCGATTGTTGCAGATTACTTCGTTGAAATTGTTGCTGATTATATCTTGAATCTGTTGCTGATTGTATCATTGATATTATTGGAGATAATATCATTGAAATTGTTGCTGATTATATCATTGAGATTGTTGCTGACTGTATCATTAAGTATATTGGAGATAATATCATTGGGATTGTTGCTGATTATATGATTGCGTTTATTGGAGATAATATCACTGAGATTGTCGCTGATAATATCATTGAGATTGTTGGATATAATATCTTTGAAATTGTTGCTGATTATATCGTTAAGTTTATTGGAGATAATATCAGTGAAATTGTTGCTGATTCTATCATTGAGATTGTTGGAGATAATATAATTGAGATTGTTGCTGATTATATAATTGAGATTGTTTCCGGTTCTATTATTGAGATTGCTGGAGATAAAATCATTGATTTTATTGCTGATTATATCGTTGAGATTGGTGCTGATTAAATTATTGATTTTGTTGCTGATTATATCATCAAGTTTGTTACTGATTACATCATTGAGATTGTTTCTGATTATATCATTGAGATTGTTGGAGATAATATCATTGTGTTTATTGGAGATAATATCATTGACTTTATTGTCAATTACATCATTGAGATCGCTGCCAATTATATCATTATACCAGTCCAAAGATGTGCGGGTTACGTTGATTGGTGATGCTAAAATTGCCCCTTAGTGTCCTGAGATGTGTAGGTTAGAGGGATTAGTGGCTAAAAATATATGGGGGTAGGGCCTGGGTGGAATTGTGGTCGGTGCAGACTTGAAAGGGCCGAATAGCCTCTTTCTGTACTGTAGGGTTTCTATGATTCTATGATTCTATGATCATTGACTTTATTGCTGATTACATCATTGGGATTGTTGATGACTATATTATTGAGTGTATTGGAGATAATACCATTGAGATTGTTACTGATTATATCACTGAGATTGTTGCTGATTCGATCATTGCGATTGTTGCTGATTATATCATTGAGTGTTGATGATTATATTATTGAGTATATTGGAGATTATACCATTGAGATTGTTACTGATTATGTCATTGAGATTGTTGCTGATTATATCATTGAGTTTGTTGATGATTATATTATTGAGTGTATTGGAGATCATACCATTCAGATTGTTACTGATTATATCATTGAGTTTGTTGATGATTATATTGTTGAGTGTATTGGAGATCATACCATTCAGATTGTTACTGATTATATCATTGAAATTGTTGCTGATTAGATCATTGAGTTTGTTGCTGATCATATCTTGGAGTTTGTTACTGATTATTTCATTGAGATTGTTGCTGCTTAGATCACTGAGATTGTTGTTCATTATATCATTGAGTTTATTGGAGATAATATCATTGAGTTTGTTGCTGATTATTACATTGAGATTGTTGCTGATTATATCATTGAGATTTTTGCTGATTATGTAATAGAGTTTGTTGGAGATAATATCATTGCAATTGTTGCAGATTACTTCATTGAAATTGTTGCTGATTATATCGTTGAATCTGTTGCTGATTGTATCATTGATATTATTGGAGATAATATCATTGAGATTGTTGCTGATTGTATCATTAAGTATATTGGAGATAATATCATTGGGATTGTTGCTGATTATATGATTGCGTTTACTGGAGATAATATCACTGAGAGAGTCGCTGATTATATCATTGAAATTATTGGAGATAATATCTTTGAAATTGTTGCTGATTATATTATTGAGTTTATTGGTAACAATATCATTGAGATTGTTGATTATATCATTGAAATTGTTGCTGATTATATTGTTAAGTTTATTGGAGATAATATCATTGACGTTGTTGCTGATTGTATTATTGAGATTGTTGGAGATAATATCATTGAGATTGTTGCTGATTATATAATTGAGATTGTTTCTGGTTCTATTATTGAGATTGCTGGAAATAAAATCATTGGTTTTGTTGCTGATTATATCATTGAGATTGTTGCTGATTAAATTATTGAGATTGTTGGAGATAATACCATTGTGTTTATTGGTGATAATATCATTGACTTTAGCCAATTACATCATTAAGGTTGCTGCTGATTATATCATTGACTTTATTGCTGGGTACATCATTGGGATTGTTGCTGATTATTTCATTGAGTTAGCTGATGGTTATATCATTGAGATTGTTGGAGATAACAGCATTGTGTTTATTGGAGATAATATCATTGATGTTAATGCCAATTACATCGTTGAGATTGCTGCCGATTATATCATTCACTTTATTGCTGATTACATCATTGGGATTGTTGCTGGTTATATCATTGAGTTTGTTGATGATTATATTATTGAGATTGTTACTGATTTTATAATTGGGATTGTTTCTGATTATATCATTGAGTTTATTGATGGTTATATTATTGCGATTGTTGCTGATTATATAATTGGGATTGTTGCTGATTGAATCATTGAGATTGTTACTGATTATATCATTGAGATTGTTGCTGATTATATAATTGGGATGGCTGCTGATCATATCATTGAGATTGTTGCTGATTATATAATTGTGTTTATTTGAAAATAATATCATTGACTTTATTGCTGATTATACTATTGAGTTTGTTGCTGATTCTATCATTGGAATTGCATTATTGACTTTGTTGCTGATTACAACATTGAGTTATTTGCTGATTATATAATTTAGATTGTTGCTGACTATATCATTGAGTTTGTTGATGATTATATCATTGAGATTGTTGCTGATTATATTAATTAGTTTATTGGAGATAATATCATTGAGATTGTTGCTGATTACATCATTGAGTTTATTGGAGATCTGCCTCGTACATCTCCTTTAAACATTGCCTCTCGCACCTTAAACCTATGCCTAAAACTAAATGATAAACCTATGTCATTGAGATTGTTGCTGATTATATCATTGAGGTTGTTGCTGATTATATCATTAAGTTATTTGCGGATTATACCATTGAGTTTGTTGTTGATTAAATTATTAAAATTGTTGATGATTATATAATTGAGTTTATTGGAGATAATACCATTGTCTTTCTTGCTGATTCGATCATTGAGATTGTTGCTGATTATATGATTGGGACTTTTGCTAATTATATCATTGAGTTTATTGGAGATAATATCATTGAGATTGTTGCTTATTAGATGATTAGATAGTTGCTGATTAGGGCATTGTGTTTTTGGAGATAATATCATTGACTTTATTGCTGATTATATAATTGAGATTGTTGCTGATTACATTATTGAGATTTTTGCTGATTATATCACTGAGATTATTGGAGACATTGAAATTGAGATTGTTACTGATTATAGCATTGAATTTGTTGCTGATTATATCATTGAGAATGTTGCTGATTATATGATTGAGATTGTTGCTGATTATATCATTGAGTTTATTTGCTGATTATATCATTGAGTTTGTTGGAGGTAATATCATTGAGATTATTGCTGATTATGTCATTGCACTTTTTGTTCTTTATTTGATTGAGTTTGTTGCTGATTATATCATTGAGTTTACTGCTGATTATATAATTGAGTGTTTTTGCTGATTATTTAACTGCGTTTATTGGTGATTATATTATTGAGTTTTCTGCTGATTGCTGGAGATATTATGATATGATGTTGAGGTGCTGATGTCATTGTGCTTTTGGGTTAGTGTTCGGGGTGATGATGTAATCATGTTTTTGTATTGTTGTTTGGGTGATGTATTTGTTTTGATGGTATGATGTCTGGGTGATGATGTCATTGTGTATTTGGGTCAGTGTTATGGTGATGATGTCACTGTGTTTTTGATATAGTGTCGGGGTTGATGATGTCATTGTATTTTTCATATGGTGTTGGGGTGAGAATGTCATTGTGTTTTTGATATGATGGTGGGGTGATGGTGTCATTGTGTGTTTTGTATGGTGTTGGGGATGATGATGTTATTGTGTTTTTGATATGGTGTTGGGGTGATGATGTCATTTTTGGGTTTGTGATTTGGTGATGATGTCATTGTGTTTTTCGGTTAGTGTTAGGGTGATGATGTCATTGTGTCTTTACTATGGTGCTGGGGATGATGATGTCATTGTGTTTTTGGTGTGGTGTTGGGGTGATGATGCCACTGTGTTTTCATATGTTGTCGGGGATGATGATGTCATTGCGTTTTTGGGTTAATGTTGAGGTGATGATGTCATTGTGTTTTTCGTCTGGTGTTGGGGTGATGATGTCATTGCGTTTTTGGTATGGTGTTGGGGTGATGATGTATTGTGTTTTTAGGTTATATTGGGGGTGATGATGTCATTGTGTTTTTGTGTTAGTGTTGTGGTGATGATGTCACTGTATTTTTATGATGGTGCAGGGGATGATGATGTCATTATGTTTTCATATGGTGTTGGGTGATGATGTCGTTGTGTCTTTGGGTTGGTGTTGGGGTGATGATGTCGTTGTGTTTTTAGATTATATTGGGGGTGATGATGTCATTGAGTTTTTGTGTTAGTGTTGCGGTGATGATGTCACTATTTTTATTCTGGTGTAGGGGATGATGATGTCATTGTGTTTTCATATGGTGTTGGGTGATGATGTGTTTTTGGGTTGGTGTTGGGGTGATGATGTCATTGTGTTTTTGGGTTAGTGTTGGGATGATGATGTCGTTCTGTTTTTGGTATTGTGTTGGGGTGATAATGTCATTGTGTTATTTGGTTAAGAAACATAGAAACCCTACAGTGCAGAAGGAGGCCATTCGGCCCATCGAGTCTGCACCGACCACAATCCCACCCAGGCCCTACCCTGGGGTTGGGGTTAGTGTTGGGGTTGATGATGTCATTGTGTTTGAAGTTCGTATTGGGATGATGATGTCATTGTGTTTTTGATATGGCGTTGCGGTGATGATGTCATTGCGTTTTTGGTATGGTGTTGAGGTGATGATGACATTGCGTTTTTGCTCTGGTATTGGGGTGATGATGTCATTGTGTTTTGGGGTTAGTGTTGGGCCAATGATGTCATTGTGTTTTTGGGTCACTGTTGCGGTGATGATGTCATTGTATTTTTGGGTTAGTGTTGTGGTGATGATGTAATTGTGTTTATGTGTTGGTGTTGAGCACAATGATGTTATTGTGTTTTTGGGTTAGTGATGGGGTGATGATGTCATTGTGTTTTGGGGTTAATGTTGAGGGTGATGATGTCATTGTGTGTTTGGGTTAGTGTTTGGGGTAATGATATCATTGTGTTTTTGTGTTAGTGTTGCGGTGATGATGTCACTGTATTTTTATGATGGTGTAGGGGATGATGAAGTCATTATGTTTTTGGGTTCGTTTTGAGGGCGATGATGTCATTGTGTTTTTGGGTTTGTGTTGGGGTGATGATGTCATTGTGTTTTGGGGTTAGTGTTGAAGGTGATGATGTCATTGTGTGTTTGGGTTATTGTTTGGGGTGATGATGTCATTGTGTTTTGCTATGGTGCTGGGGGTGATGATGTCATTGTGTTTTTGGTATGGTATTTGAATGATGATGTCATTGTGTTTTGGTATGGTGCTGAGGGTGATGATGTTATTGTGTTTTTGGTATCGTGCTGGGGTGATGATGTCATTCTATTTTTGTGTTAATGTTGGGGTGATGATGTCATTGTGTTTTTGGGTTAGTGCTGGGGTGATTATGTCATTGTGTTTTTGCTCTGGTGTTGGGGTAATGATGTCATTGTGTTTTTGGTATGGTGCAGGGAGTGATGATGTCATTGTGTTTTTAGTGTGGAGTTGGATGTGATGATGTCATTGTGTTTTTGGGTTAGCGTTGAGGGCGATGATGTCATTGCATTTTTGGGTTAGTGTTGTGGTGATGATGTCAATGTGTTTTTCATATGGTGTTAGGGCTGATGATTTTATTTTGATATTTTTTACATTTCTTTGTTTTTTTCAGACTTTGTTAGTGTTGACTTTTTTATTCTAACAGCTTTTGTAGTTCCTTTACTGGGACTAATAATTTTTCTTCTCCACTTTTCTCCCTCAGGTGAAGTTGGTTTATGGTCCCTTGTGGTTCTTGCTATTGAACGATATATGGTTGTTTGTAAACCCATGAGCAACTTCCGGTTTGGCAGTGAGCATGCCATTATGGGCGTTGGCTTCACATGGATAATGGCTCTGGCTTGTGCCTTTCCCCCACTGATTGGATGGTCCAGGTAATCACATTTGTAATACATTGCACCCCACCGCTTCAGTCATCCAAAGTCCAAATAAACCAAAACCCTGGTTCCTTCTCATCAAATCTACTGGTTACATCCTTGAGGAATTCCAGTGGAATCATAGAATAATAGAATCATTACAGTGCAGAAGAAGGCCATTTGGCCCATCGAGTCTGCACAGACCACAATCCCATCTAGGCCCTATCCCCATAACCCCACTTATTTACCTTGCTAATCCCACTGACACTAAGGGGCAATTTATTATGGCCAATTCAACCTAACCTGCACATCCGGGAGGAATGATGTGGAGATGCCGGCGTTGGACTGGGGTGAACACAGTAAGAGTTTTAACAACTCTTAACAATGGAATTTCCACTCCATCTGACGAAGGAGCAGCACTCCGAAAGCTAATGGTATTTGCTACCAAATAAACCTGTTGGACTTTAACCTGTTGTTAAAACTCTTACTGTGTTCATCTGGGAGGAAACCAGAGCTCCCGGAGGAAACCTACGCAGACACTGGGAGAATGTGCAAACTCCACACAGTCACCCAAGGCTGGAATTGAACCCGGGTCCCTGGCGCTATGAGGCAGCAATGTTAACCACTGTGCCACCATGCTGCCCTTAGATTTGTCAAATATGATTTCATGTTTGTAAATCCATGCTGCCTCTCTCTGATCCTGCCACTATTTTCCAAGTGCTCTGCTATTAAATCTTTTACAATGTACTCTAGCATTTTCCCCACCATCAACGTCAGGTTTACTGGACTATAATTCTGTTTGCTCTCTACCTCCCCTTTTAAATAGTGGGGCCATATTATCTACCCTCTAATCTGTAGGAATTGTTCCAGAGTCTATAGATTCTTGGAAGATGACCATCAATGCATCCATTATTTCCAGTCTCCTTAGTACATTGGGATGTAGGAGGCGGTGAAGAAGTCAAAGCGTATGTTTGCCTTCATGGCGGGAGGATTCGAGCACAGGAGTAAGGATACCTTGCTGCAGTTGCACAGACCTTGGTGAGATGGCACTTAGATGTCCTTATCTGAGATAGGATGTTCTTGCTCTAGAGGGAGTGCAGCAAAGGTTTACCAGACTGATTCCTGGGATGGCAGGACTGATGTATGAGGAGAGATTGAGTTGTTTAGGATTATATTCGCTGGAGCTTGGAAGAATGAGGGGGGAATCTCATAGAAACCTGTAAACATCTGACAGCACTAGATAGGGTAGATGCAAGAATGATGTCCCCGATGGTGGGGGAGTCCAGAACCAGGGGTAACAGTCTGAGGATATGGGGTAGACAGTTTAGGACTGAGATGAGGAGAAATTGCTTCACCCAGAGAGTGGTGAGCCTGTGGCATTCTCTACCACAGAAAGCAATTGTGGCCAAAACATTATGTATTTTCAAGAAGGAGTTAGATATAGCACTTGGGGATAAAGGGATCAAAGGATATGGGAAGAAAGCGGGATGAGATTACTGGGTTAGATGATCAACCATGAATGACAGAGCAGGTTTGAAGGGCTGAATGTCATACTCCTGCCCCTATTTTCTATGTTTCTACGTTCTATGATATGTTACATTTCAACATCTTCACACTGTCACAAGGATATGATCTCACTTAAATCCCAGGGCCTAAATTAATAACCTGTATAAACCTGATAATATCAAGAAAAATAGATGAAATAGGAGGAGTAAAGCAGAGACAAACAGATTTGTTTTAACACATACGGAATTCTCCCTAAAACATTTTAAGTGTCCCCACTTGGAAAACGGATGAGATTCCTGTTGGGAGGACTGGTGCGATTCAATTCATTATTCAACCACACTTAGAAATTCTTTTGGTCCCTGGGGAGATTCTCACTGATTTCCCCCACACTTTGGGTTTTTTTTGGAGTGGGACCTAAATGTGCTGGCAAGGCCATTTTTAAAAGGACACCTAATCTCCAGAAAACCCTGCACCCTTCCTAATCATAGAATCATGGAATCCCTACAATTCAGAAGGAGGCCATTTGGCCCATTGAGCCTGCCTAGTCTGAGGAAAGTCATTCTTGCTATTGAGGGAGTCCAGTGAAGATTCACCAGACTGATTCCTGGAATGACAGGACTGATGTATGAAGAGATATTGGATTGATTGGGCTTGTACTCACTGGAATTGAGAAGAATGAGAGGGGATCTCATAGAAACATATAAAATCCTGATGGGCCTGGACAGGCTAGATGTGGGAAGAATGTTCCCGATGTTGGGAAGTGCAGAACTAGAGATCACAATCTAAGAAGAAGGGGGAAGCCATTCAGGACTTGAGATAAGAAAGAACTTCTTCACTCAGAGAGTTGTGAACCTGTGGAAATAGTTTGTTAAATATGTTCAAGGGGGAGCTGGATGTGGCCCTTGTGGCTAAAGGGATCAAGAGGTATGGAGAGAAAGTGGGAGTGGGATACTGAAAGTGCATGATCAGCCATGATCATATTTAATGGTGGTGCAAGTTCAAAGGGCCGGATGGCCTACTCCTGCACCTATTTTCCATGTTTCTATGTGATCCTCCAGGCAACCTGGCATTGCCTTGCAGTGGCAACCTGGCAGCTCCAACCCAGAAGTACCTGGCAACTTGGCATTATTACAAGGGATACACTTCAAATGTAATTGGCTGCAGGATATCCTGAGGGCGTGATTGTCTCGATATCAACACATGTCCTGTGGAGGTTCTGTGGGGCTGACAGGGGCTGGCGTTTGGGGCAGGCTGGGATTTTGGCCACACTGGATTGTTCTGGCAGCGGGGCAGAGCCTCCAATGCTTAAATGGGGGGTCTCCGCAATTGCCCGCCCGTCACTGCAGCATTCTCAGCTGGCAGTGGGTTGGAATTGTACCATACCTCCCATGTAGGCCATCACCACTTTAATTTTGAATTAGATATCAGGAAGTGAATGCAAAACCACAAGAGCGGAGCAGTAGCACACACTTGCGGGTTTTCCGTATTAGGAACGGCACACCACAGTTAAAATTCCACCCCGGCTTTTTTTATTCTGCTAACTTGAGATGTCCTTACCTTTGCAGGTATATTCCTGAGGGATTGCAGTGCTCGTGTGGAATTGATTACTACACCAGGAAACCTGAAATAAATAATGAGTCCTTCGTCATCTACATGTTCGTTGTACATTTCTCCATCCCTCTAACTGTTATATTCTTTTGCTACGGTCGCCTGGTCTGCACAGTGAAAGAGGTAATTTCAAAGACATTTCTTAGTTGCTTCTACTAAAGCAAAATACTGCAGAAGCTGGACCTCAGAAATAACAATAGAAAATGCTGGAAATACCCATCAGTTCTGGCAACATCTCTCGGTCAATGAGCTTTCATCAGAACTGGAAAGATGGGAAGTAGATCAGATGGGGGAGGGGGTTAAATAAACCATAGAACCGTAGAAAATTACAGCTCAGAAACAGGCCTTTTGGCCCTTCTTGTCTGTGCCGAACCATTTTATGCCGAGTCCCACTGACCTGCACTTGGACCATATCCCTCCACACCCCTCTCATCCATGAACCCGTCCAAGTTTTTCTTAAATGTTAAAAGTGACCCCGCATTTACCATTTTATCTGGCAGCTCATTCCACACTCCCACCACTCTCTGCGTGAAGAAGCCCCCCCTTGTTTTCGCTGGAAAGGCGGCGGCTAAGAGGGGATCTTATTGAAACATATAAGATGATTAGAGGTTTAGATAGGGTGGATAGTGATAGCCTTTTTCCTCTGATGGAGAAATCCAGCACGAGGGGGCATGGCTTTAAATTGAGGGGGGGTAGTTATAGAACCGATGTCAGGGGTAGGTTCTTTACCCAGAGGGTGGTGAGGGATTGGAATGCCCTGCCAGCATCAGTAGTAAATGCGCCTAGTTTGGGGGCGTTTAAGAGATCCGTAGATAGGTTCATGGACGAAAAGAAATTGGTTTAGGTTGGAGGGTCACAGTTTTTTTTTAACTGGTCGGTGCAACATCGTGGGCCGAAGGGCCTGTTCTGCGCTGTAATGTTCTATGTTCTATGTTTTTTAATATTCCCTTTAAACTTTTCTCCTTTCACCCTTAACCCATGCCCTCTGGTTTTTTTCTCCCCTAGCCTCAGCGGAAAAAGCCTGCTTGCATTCACTCTATCTATACCCATCAAAATCTTATACACCTCTATCAAATCTCCCCTCAATCTTCTACGCTCCAGGGAATAAAGTCCCAACCTCTCTCTGTAACTCAGCTTCTCAAGTCCCGGCAACATCCTTGTGGAACCTTCTCTGCCCGCTTTCAATCTTATTTACATCCTTCCTGTAACTAGGTGACCAAAACTGTACACAATACTCCAAATTCGGCCTCACCAATGCCTTATATAACCTTACCATAACACTCCAACTTTTATACTCGATACTCCGATTTATAAAGGCCAATATACCAAAGGCACTCTTTACGACCCTACCCACCTGTGACGTCACTTTTAGGGAATTCTGTACCTGTATTCCCAGATCCCTCTGTTCAACTGCACTCTTCAGAGTCCTACCATTTACCCTGTACGTTCTTCTTTGGTTTGTCCTTCCAAAGTGCAATATCTCACACTTGTCTGCGTTAAATTCCATTTGCCATTTTTCAGCCCATTTTTCTAGTTGGTCCAAATCCCTCTGCAAGCTTTGAAAACCTTGCTCACTGTCCACTACACCTCCAATCTTTGTATCATCAGCAAACTTGCTGATCCAATTGACCACATTATCATCCAGATCATTGATATAGATGACAAACAACAATGGACCTAACACCAATCCTTGCGGCACACCACTAGTCACAGGCCTCCACTCAGAGAAGCAATCCTCCACAACCACTCTCTGGCTTCTTCCATTGAGCCAGTGTCTAATCCAATTTACTACCTCCCCATGTATACCTAGCGACTGAACCTTCCTAACTAACCTCCCATGAGGGACCTTGTCAAAGGCCTTGCTGAAATCCAGGTAGACAACATCCACCGCCTTCTCTTCATCCACTTTCCTGGTAACCTCCTCGAAAAACTCGAATAGATTGGTCAAACATGACCTACCACACACAAAGCCATGTTGACTCTCCCTAATAAGTCCCTGTCTATCCAAATATTTGTAGATCCTATCCCTTATCACACCTTCCAATAACTTGCCCACCACCGACGTCAAACTTACTGGCCGATAATTTCCCGGATTTCTTTTGGAACCTTTTTTAAACAACGGAACAACATGAGCCACCCTCCAATCATCCGGCACCTCCCCCGCGAATACTGACATTTTAAATATGTCTGCCAGGGCCCCTGCAAGTTCAACACTAGCTTCCCTCAAGGTCCGTGGGAATACCCTGTCCGGTCCTGGGGATTTATCCACTCTGATTTGCCTCAAGACAGCGAGCACCTCCTCCCCTTTAATCTAACAGAAAGGAAGGTCTGTGATCGGACAGAAATTGAGAGATATTGACTAGAACAAGAGTTGGTTGTGCAGGGGAAATGGGAGTGTTAATGGGACAAGACATAAAAGATGTGGCTGAAGATGGTGTGAATAGCAGAATAATGAATGACAACCATCTGAAAACATTAACAAGATAAAGAAAATATCAAAACATGTAAAGAAAAGGAAACAAAATAGGGGCAAATATTATGGTCTGAAATTGTTGAACTCAGTGTTGAGTCCTGAAGGCTGTAAAATGCCTAATTTTCTTTGTTCTTTGAAGGGTAGGGGGTTTTAGTTCAGTCGGGCAGCATGGTCGGTGCAGGCTTGGAGGGCTGAAGGGCCTGTTCCTGTGCTGTAATTTTCTTTGTTGTTTGTTCTTGAAAAGCTGCTTGACCTGCTAAGTACTTAGAGTCATGGGGGAATTTTCCTGTCCCACCCGCCACAGGAATCGTAACAGGCGGGGGGCAGACCATGCAAAGGTCCACTGTCCTCAGGTGGGATTTTCCAGTTTTGGGGCGAGCATGGTGGGAAAATCCTGCCCATACAATCATGGAGGAATACAGCACAGAAACAGGCCCTTTGGCCCAACCAGTTCATGCTAACCATGGTACACTCCCAGCTGGTCCCAATTGCCCACGTTTGGCCCATATCTCTCTAATACCTTCCCATCCATGTACTTATCCAAATGCTTTTTAAATGTTGTTATTGTACCTGCCTCAACCACTTTCTCTGGCAGCTCATTCCATATACACCCCACCCTCTGCGTGAAGAAGTTGCCCCTCAGGTCCCTTTAAATCGTTCCCCTCTCACCTTACACCTATGCCCTCTACTTTTCAAATACCTTTACCTGGGAAAAAGACAATGTGCTTTTATCCTAACTATGCCCCTCAGGATTTTATACACCTCAATAAGGTCACCCCACATTCTCCTACGTTCCAAGGAATAAAACCTGGCCAACCTCTCCCTATAACTCAGGCCCACTAGTCCTGAAAACATCCTTGGAAATCTTCTTTGCACTCTTTTTCAGTTTATCAATGTCTTTCCTATAACAATGTGACCAAAACTGTAAGCAATACTCCGAGTGCGGCCTCACCAATGATTTATACAACTGTAACATAGGTTGAAACTTAACGAGATTTCTTCCAAGTGTCGGGCGGGCGTGAAACTGCGCGAGTTCCAGATACGTTTTTTGGGTGGGTTTTCAGGCACTCTGTCTGCAGACCTTTGGATGAATCCGTTTCTGGCCTGAGAGGCTGTGGGTGGGGCTTAAATACACCCAGCAGCCTGCAGAGGGAGGTATTGTGCTTGTGCAGACCTCTGATGCTGCACATGCGCATTAACAATAGCAGGGGTCTGACAGACAGAGAGAGAGCTGTCAGGACCCTGCGACTGAAGGCAGTCTCAAGAACCAACCCCTCTCCGCAATTGTGAGTGCCTGCGGCCCGAGATGCCGCCCCTGCCGTCCAAACTGATTGTGGACCCCCTCCGTCCCACCCATCGTGGCCCTGCCTCCCTCCCCCACTGAACGCAGCCCTGCCTCCCTCCCCCACTGATTGCAGTCCTGCCGTCTTTTCCCACTGATCGGATGCAGAGTGGCAGCGGGCCCCCCCCCCAGGCCACTCTCCCATCAACCCTCTCCACAGATCCCACCCCATTGACCCTGCACACCCGCTGACCCTGTCCCAGTCGGCATTGCCCAAATGCCAGACTGGCACTGCCTGTCTGGCACTGCCCAAGGGGCACCTCTGCCTTGCCCTCGGCCTCCCTGGGGAGCCTCAATAGCCTCTGGTTCCACCGGCGACACCAACATGACTGTTTCCCATTCATGGAGAGTAGGTGTTTTCCTCGCCAGAGAGAACCTGTCCCAGCAAGGCCATAAAAGCAAGCAGCCCAGATGATTGAGAGCAGAGCTTGCTAAAGACATGGAAATCAACATTTAAATAAATTTAAATAAATTAACCAGCCTCTTGCCCATTTCCAGCGAGAGGCTGACCACACTGGAAATCTGGGTGTCGTAAAATCACGCTGGTCGCGAAAACCGGTCCAATTCGCACTCGCCGGTTTATGCCCGATTTTATGGCATTTTCCCACTGCAAAACAGGTGGAAAGCGGCTGTAAAATCCCGCCCGTAATGTCCTAACTCCTATACTCAATGCCTGGACTGATGATGTGGAGATGCCGGCGTTGGACTGGGGTAAACACAGTAAGAAATCTCACAACACCAGGTTAAAGTCCAACAGGTTTATTTGGTATCAACTCGTGATACCAAATAAGCCTGTTGGACTTTAACCTGGTGTTGTGAGACTTGTTACTGGACTGATGAAGGTCAGTGTGCTAAATGCCTTTTTCACCACCCTGGCTACCTATGAAGTCGCTTTCAATGGACTACGTTCTTGTACTCCTCGGTTCCTTTGTTCCTCAACATTCCCCAGGGTCCTACCATTCACTGTATAAATCCTACCCTGCCAATCCTCGGCCCACTTCCCTAACTGATCAAAATCCCCCTGTAATTTTTGATAACATTCTTCACTATCAAGGATACCTCCTGATTTAGTATCATCCGCAAACTTACTAAACATGCCTTGTACATTCACATCCAAATAATTTATATAAATAATGAATAACAAGGGCCTCAACACCAACTCCTGAGGCACACCACTAGTAACAGGCCTCCAGTCCGAGAAACAACCTTCGACCATCACCCTCTGCTTCCTCCCATTGAGCCAATTTTGAATCCAATTCATTAGCTCTCCCTGAATCCCATGCGACCTAACCTTCCAGACTAACCTGCCATGTGGGACAAAGAACAAAGAAGAAGAAGAAGAAGAATAACAAAGAAGAACAGTAACAGCACAGGAACAGGCCCTTCGGCCCTCCAAGCCTGCACCAATCATGATGCCTGCCTAAACTTAAACCGCATGCACTTAAGGAGTCCGTATCCTTCCATTCCCATCATATTCATGTATTCGTTTGGATGCCCCTTAAATGCCGCTATCGTACCTGCTCCCACCACTTCCCCAGGCAGCGCGTTCCAGACATTCACCACCCTGTGTAAAAAACTTGCCTCGTACATCTCCTCTAAGCTTTTCCCCACGCACCTTAAACCTATGTCCCCTAGTACTTGACTTTTCTACCCTAGGAAAGAGTATCTGACTATCCACTCTGTCCATGCCACTCATAATCTTGTAAACCGCTATCAGGCCGCCCTTGAACTTCCATCGTTCCAGTGAGAACAAACCGAGTTGATCCAACCTCTCCTCATAGCTAATACTCTCCAGACCAGGCAACATCCTGGTAAACCTCTTCTGTACCTTCTCCAAAGCATCCACATCCTTCTGTGTGGCGATTAGAATTGTACACGATATTCTAAATGAGGCCTAACTCAGGTTCCGTACAACTGCATTTTGACCTGCCAATTTTTATACTCAATGCCCCGACTGATGCCCTCTTGACTACCTTATCCACCTGTGTTGCCACTTTCGGTGATCGGTGAGCATGTGCACCGAGATCTCTCTGTCTGTCAATACTCCTAAGGATTCTACCATTTACTGTATAATTCCTACATGCATTGGACCTTCTGAAATTCATTACCTCATATTTGTCCGGATTAAACTCTATCTGCCATTTCTCCACCCAAGTTTCCAAACAGTCTATCTTCTGTATCCTTTGACAATCCTCTTCACTATCGCAACTCCACCAATTATTGTGTCATCTGCGAACTTACTAATCAGACCAGCTACATTTTCCTCCAAATCAATTATATATACTACAAATAACAAAGGTCCCAGAACTGATCCATGTGGAATACTGCTAGTCCAGCCTTCCATCCAGAAAAGCACCCCTCTACTGCTACACTCTGTCTTCTATGGCCAAGCCAGTTCTGTATCCATTTTGCCAGCTCTCCTCTGATCCTGTGTGACTTCACCTTTCATACCAGTCTACCATGAGGTACCTTGTCAAAGGCTTTACTGAAGTCCATGTATACAACATCCACTGCCTTTCCCTCATCTATCATCTTCGTCACTTCCTCGAAAAACCCGATCAAGTTAGTGAGGCATGACCTCCCCTTCACAAAACCATGCTGACTATCACTAATAAGTCCATTTGTTTCCAAATGTGAGGAAATCCTGTCCCTTCGAATCTTTTCCAATAATTTCCCGACCACTGACGTAAGGCTCACCGGTCTATAATTTATTGGATTATCCCTGCTGTCCTTCTTAAACAATGGAACAACATTGGCTATTCTCCAGTCCTCTGGAACTTCACCTGTAGCCAATGGGGATACAAATATTTCTGTCAAGGCCCCAGCAACTTCCGCCCTAGCCTCCCTCAGTATTCTGGGGTAGATCCCATCAGGCCCTGGGGACTTATCTACTTTAATGCTTTTTAAGATGCCCAACACCACCTCCTGTTTGATATCGACAGAATATCTAGACACCCTATCCTAGGCTCCTCATCCACCGAGTCCTCCTCTTTGGTGAATACTGAGGCGAAGTATTCATTTAGTATCTTGCTCATTTCCTCTGGTTCCATGCATAGATTCCCTCCACTATACTTGAGTGGACCAACCCTTTCCCTGGCTACCCTCTTGTTCTTTATATACGTATAAAATGCCTTAGGATTTTCCTTAATCCTGTTTGCCAAGGACTTTTCATGACTCCTTTTAGCCCTCTTAATTGCTTCCTTAAGTTCCTTCCTACTTTTTTTATATTCCTCAAGGACTTCATCTGCCCTAAGCCTTTTAGACCTTATGAATGCTTTCTTTTTCTTTTTGACAATTCTCATAATATCCCTTGTTATCTCGGGTTCCCGATACTTGCCACACTTATCCTTCATCCTCACAGGTACATGCTGGTCCTGAATTCCAATCAACTGACATTTGAAAGACTCCCACATGTCGAATGTTGATTTATTTTCACAGTAACTTCATTGCAGTATTAATGTATGACTACTTATGACTAATCAATAAATACCCTCAAACAGCCTCCCCCAATCTAAACTCTCCAGATCCTGCCTAATGTTGTTGCAGTTAGTCTTCCCCCAATTTAACACCTTTGCCTGAGGACCACTCTTGTCCTTATCCTCAAGCACCTTAAAACTTTCGGAATGATGATCACTGTTCCCGAAATGCTCTCCTACTGAAATTTCGATCACCTGGCCAGGCTCATTGCCCAATACCTGGTCTAATATGGCTCCTTCCCGAGTTGGGCTATTTACATATTGTTTCAAGAAACACTCCTGGATTCTCCTTACAAATTCTGCCCCGTCCAAGGCCCTGGCAGTAAGTCAGTCTCAGTTAATATAAGAAAAGTTAAAAATCACCCACCACAACAACATCTTTCCAAAATCTGCCAACATATCTGCTCCTCTATCTTCCGCTGGCTGTTGGGAGGCCTGTAATAAACCCCCAACATTGTGACTGCACCCTTCCTATTTTCTGAGCTCTACCCATATTGCCTCGCTGCCTGAAACCTCCGAGGTGTCCTCCCGCAGTACAGCTGCGATATTCTCCTTAACCAGTAATGCAACTCCCCCACCCCTTTTACATCCCCCTCTATCCTGCCTGCAGCATCCAAATCCTGGAATGTTTAGCTGCCAATCATATCCCTCTTTCAACCAAGTCTCTGTAATAGCAACAACATCATAGTTCCCAAGTACTGATCCAAGCTCTAAGTCTTACCTTGCATGGAAAAAAATGCACTTCAGCTCACCAGTGCCGCTGTGTTCAACAACTACTCCCTGCTTGCTCTTCCCCTTAATCTTACTGGCCTTAGTCTGTTGCTCTCCCTCATTTATTTTTCCTGCTGACCTACCGCTCTCGTTCCCACCGCCTGCCATATGAGTTTAAACCCTCCGAAGTGACTCCAGCAAATCAATCTGCCAGGATATTGGTGCCCCTCCAGTTTAGGTGTGACCCGTCCTTCTTGTACAGGTCCCAACTGTGCTGGGAGAGATCCCAATGATCAAGATATCTGAAACCCTCCCTCCGACACCAGCTCTTTAGCCACATGTTGAGCTGCACTATCTTCCTATTTCTAGCCTCACTGGCACGTGGCACAGGGAGTAATCCTGAGATTACAATCCTAGACTCTAGAAGTTTCAGTAGGAGAGCATTTTGGGAACAGTGATCATAATTTCGTAAGTTTTAAGGTGCTTGTGAATAAGGAACAAAGAACAAAGAAAACTGCAGCACAGGAACAGGCCCTTCGGCTCTCCAAACCTGCACTGACCATGCTGCCCAACTGAACTAAAACCCCCTACCCTTCCGGGGACCATATCCCTCTATTCCCATCCTTTTCATGCAATTGTCCAGACTCCCTTTAAAACTCACGATCGTATATGATCCACCACCTTCCCGCGGCAGCGAGTTCCAGGCACCCACCATCCTCTGTGTAAAAAACTTACCTCGTACATCTCCCTTAAACCTTGCCCCTTGCATCTTAAACCTATGCCCCCTAGTAATTGACTCTTCCACCCTGAGAAAAAATATCTGACTATCCACTCTGTCCATGCCCCTCATAATCTTGTAGATTTCTATCAGGTCGCCCTCAACCTCCGTCATTCCAGTGAGAGCAAACCAAGTTTCTCCAACCTCTCCTCATAGCTAATGCCCTCCAGACCAGACAACATCCTGGTAAATCTTTTCTGCACCCTCTCCAAAGTCTCCACATTCTTCTGGTAGTGTGGCGACCAAAATTGAACACTATACTCCAAGTACGGCCTAACTAAAGTTGTATAAAGCTGCAACATGACTTGCCAATTTTTAAACTCAATGCCCCGGCCGATGAAGGCAAGCATGCCGTATGCCTTCTTGACTACCTTCTCCACCTGCATTGCCACTTTCAGTGACCTGTGCACCTGTAAACCCAGATTCCTCTGCTTATCAATACTCTTAAGAGTTCTGCCATTTACTGCATATTTTCTATCTTTATTAGACCTTCCAAAATGCATTACCTCACATTTGTCCGGATTAAACTCCATCTGCCATCTCTCCGCCCAAGTCTCCAACTGATCTATCTCCTGCTGTATCCTCTGATGGTCCTCATCGCTATCCGCAAATCCACCAACCTTTGTGTCGTCCGCAAACTTACTAATCAATCCAGTTACATTTTCCTCCAAATCATTTATATATATTACGAACAGCAAAGGTCCCAGCCCTGATCCCTGAGGAACGCCACTTGTCACAACCCTCCATTCAGAAACACACCCTTCCACTGCTCCCCTCTGTCTTCTATGACCGAGCCAATTCTGTATCCATCTTGCCAGCTCACCTCTGATCCCATGCGACTTCACCTTCTGCACCTTGTCAAAGGCCTTACTGAAGACCATGTAGACAACATCCACTGCCCTACCCTCATCAATCAGCTTCGTCACTTCCTCGAAAAACTCGATCAAGTTAGTGAGGCATGACCTCCCCTTCACAAAATCATGTTGCCTCTCGCTAATACGTCCACTTATTTCCAAGTGGGAATAAATCCTGTCTCGAAGAATCCTCTCCAATAATTTCCCTACCACTGATGTAAGGCTCACTGGCCTGTAATTACCTGGATTACCTGGATGTCCCGAGGCATGGTACAATGGGGAGACCATGCAGACATTACGACAATGGATGAATGAACACTGCTCGACAATCATCAGGAAGGACTGTTCTCTTCCTGTTGGGGAACACTTCAGTAGTCACGGGTATTCAGCCTCTGATCTTCGGGTAAACATTCTCCAAGGCTGTCTTCACGACACACGACAGCGCAGAGTCGCTGACAAGGACTGATAGCCAAGTTCCGCACACATGAGGACGGCCTTAATCGGGATCTTGGGTTCATGTCACACTATCTGTAACCTCCATGACTTGCCTGGGCTTGCAAAATCTCACTAACTGTCCTGGCTGGAGACAATACACATCTCTTTAACCTGTGCTTAACCCTCTCTCCACTCACATTGTCTGTACCTTTAAGACTTGATTACCTGTAAAGACGCGCATTCCAACCATTATTTTGTAAACCGAGTTTGTGTCTTTATATGCCCTGTTTGTGAACAGAACTCCCACTCACCTGATGAAGAAGCAGCGCTCTGAAAGCTTGTGGCTTGTGCTATCAAATAAACCTGTTGGACTTTAACCTGGTGTTGTGAGACTTCTTCCTATACCTCCCCGAAAGCTAGTGAAGATACAAAAATTTCTCTCAAGGCCCCAGCAATTTCCTCCCTTGCCTCTCTCAGCATTCTGGGGTATATCCCATCAGGCCCTGGGGACTTGTCTACCTTAATGTTTCTCAAGAACCCCAATACCTCCTCCTTTTTGATCTCAATATGACTCAAACCATTTACACATCCTTTCTCAGACTCATCATCCACCAAGTCCTTCTCTTTGGTGAATACTGACGCAAAGTACTCATTTAATACCTCGCCCATTTCCTCTGGCTCCACGCATAGATTCCCTCCCCTGTCCTTGAGTGGGCCAACCCTCTCCCTGGCTACCCTCTTGCTCTTTATACATGTATAAAAAGCCTTGGGATTTTCCTTAATCCTGCTGGCCAATGCTTTTTCGTGACCCCTTTTGGCCCCCTTTACTCCTTGCTTAAGTTTCTTTCTACTTTCCTTGTATTCCACACTTGATTTGTGTGTTCCTAGCCTCCTAGCATTGACAAATGCTTCCTTTGAAGAAGGAGAAGACTGGACTCGGGTTCAATTCCGGCCTCGGGTCACTGTGTGGAGTTTGCACATTCTCCCCTTGTCTGTATGGGTTTCCTCCGGGTGCTCCGGTTTCCTCTCACAGCCCAAAGATGTGCGGGTTAGGTTGATTGGCCATGCTAAATTGACCCTAGTGTCAGGGGGATTAGTAGGGTGAATGTGTGGGATTGCGGGGGGTATGGCCTGGGTGGGATTGTGGTCTGTGCAGACTTGAAGGGCCAAATGGCCTCCTTCTGCACTGCAGGGATTCTAGAGGTCCTTGTTTTTAACTTACTACCTAACTCCATGAACTCCCCTTGCAGGATCTTGTCTCTCTTCCTGCCTATGTCATTAGTACCAATGTGTACCACGACCTCTGGCTGTTTGCCTCCCCTTTCAGAATGTCCCATGCCTGTTCAGAGGCATCCTTGGCCCTGGCACTAGGGAGGCAACAAACCATCCTGGAGTCTCTTTCCCCGCCACAGAAACGCCTGTCTGCGCCCTGACCATAGAGTCCCCGATAACTAACCGCTCTTCTGCGCCTTGACCTTTGCTGCTGAACAACAGAGCCAGTCATGGTGTCACTGCCCTGGCTGCTGTTGTTTTCCCCTGTTAAGCCATCCCCCCCCCCCCCCCAACAGTATCCAGAACAGTATACTTGTTAGAAAGGGGGATAGCCACGGGGTATTCCTGCTCTGACTGCCTGCCCTTTCCAGCAGTCACCCATCTCTCTGCCTGCACCTAAAGCTCCCGTCTATGACACTTTCTGCCACCTGCATGCTCCTAAGTGCATCCAACTGCTGCTCCAACCTATCCATGCGGTCTGTGAGAATTTGCAATTGGGTGCACTTCCTGCAGATGTAGTTGTCCAGAATGCTTGAAGCCTCACGGATCTCCCACATCTCACAGACGAAGCACTTTGCCCCACTAACTGACATTTATACCACTAATAAATTTATTTACAAATAAAACAGTTGAAAATTTAGATTATAATTAGCTATTCAGTCCCTGGTGCTAGATTTCCACTATAAATGTTAAAAGCTAAGTACAGTAGTCTCCTGTCCTATTTAATTAGTTCTATTTTTAAAAACTGATTATTTATCTATCTTCTGCTGTTTGTCATTTTCATAAATGACCTGGATGAGGAAGTGGAGGGATGGGTTGGTAAGTTTGCTGACGACACCAAGGTAGGTGGTGTTGTGGATAGTTTGGAGGGATGTCAGAAGTTGCAGCGAGACATAGATAGAATGCAAGACTGGGCGGAGAAGTGGCAGATGGACTTCAACCCGGATAAGTGTGTGGTGATCCATTTTGGCAGATCCAATGGGATGAAGCAGCAGTATAATATGAAGGGTACCATTCTTAGCAGTGTAGAGGATCAGAAGGACCTTGGGGTCCGGGTCCATAGGACTCTTAAATCGGCCTCGCAGGTGGAGGATGCGGTCAAGAAGGCGTACGCCGTACTGGCCTTCATTAATCGAGGGATTGAGTTTAGGAGTCGGGAGATAATGCTGCAGCTTTATAGGACCCTGGTTAGACCCCACTTGGAGTACTGCGCGCAGTTCTGGTCACCTCATTACAGGAAAGATGTTGAAGCCATTGAAAGGGTGCAGAGGAGATTTACAAGGATGTTGCCTGGATTGGGGGGCATGCCTTATGAGGATAGGTTGAGGGAGCTTGGTCTCTTCTCCCTGGAGAGATGAAGGATGAGAGGTGACCTGATAGAGGTTTACAAGATGTTGAGAGGTCTGGATAGGGTAGACTCTCAGAGGCTATTTCCAAGGGCTGAAATGGTTGCTACGAGAGGACACAGGTTTAAGGTGCTGGGGGGGTAGGTACAGAGGAGATGTCAGGGGTAAGTTTTTCACTCAGAGGGTGGTGGGTGAGTGGAATCGGCTGACGTCGGTGGTGGTGGAGGCAAACTCGTTGGGGTCTTTTAAGAGACTTCTGGATGAGTACATGGGATTTAATGGGATTGAGGGCTATAGATAGGCCTAGAGGTGGGGATGTGATCGGCGCAACTTGTGGGCCGAAGGGCCTGTTTGTGCTGTGGCTTTCTATGTTCTATGTTCTATGTTCATATGAAATCAAATTAATGTCAGTAATTTAAGTCAGTAACTCAGAATAGATTTTCAAATTTAGCCCAGACAACCTTCCAGCCAATCAGGTCAAAGTCTCCTGTCACTTTACCAGCTTTTTCAAATGATGAAACAAGCGAAGTGTAACATTTACCCGGCGGTGTCTCTGTCTGTCCTGGCTCGGCTCTGCTCCTGGAACGAAGGCCTTACTAAAGTCCATATAGATAACATCTGCTGCCCTACCCTCATCCATCCTCATGGTTACCTCTTTGAAAAACTCTAAAAGACTCATCAGACATGACTTTCCACGCACAAAGCTGCACTGACTATCCCTAATTAGACCGTGACTATCCAAATGTTGGCAGATCCTGTCTCTCAGAATCCCCGTAAGAGTTTTAACAACACCAGCTTAAAGTCCAACAGGTTTATTTGGTAGCAAATGCCATTCGCTTTTGGAGCGCTGCTCCTTCGTCAGATGGCGTGGATATCTGCTCTCAAACAGGGCATACAGAGATACAAAACCAAGTTACAGAATACTGATTAGAATGCAAATCTCTACAGCCAACCAGATCTTAAAGATACAGACAATGTGAGTGGAGGGAGCATTAAGCACAGGTTAAAGAGATGTGTATTGTCTCCAGACAGGACAGCCAGTGAGATTCTGCAAGTCCCTCAGAATCCCCTCCAGTAACTTACCCATCATTGATATCGGGCTCACCGGCCTGTAATTCCCTGGCTTGTCTTCGCTATCCTTCTTAAACAATGGAACAACATTAGCCACCCTGCAGTCTTCCGGAACTTTGCCAGTGGAAAGAGATGAAGCAAATATCTCTGCAAGGGCCTCTGCAATTTCTTCCCTAGCCTCCCATAAGATCCAAGGATGCACTTGATCAGTGCTTTAATGCTGTAAATACCTCCTCCCTAGTAATATGCATATGGCCCAAGACATCACCACTTGTTTAGCATCGTGATTTTCTCCTCAGTAAACACCGAGGAGAAATATTAAAAACCTCTCCCATCTCCTGTGGCTCCACACACAGATGGCCATGCTAATCTTTATTCTCTCCCTAGCGTATCCTTTGCAGCATTCTCTGTGTTTATATCTGAGTTGCATATATATGCTATTATAGCCAATTTATATATAGCAAAAAAAAACATTGGTCCTAGTGCTGGCACTGTCGAGCTCCTTCCAATCTGAAACATAACCATCTACCATTATTCGTCTTTCCTGTCCTTGAGCTAATTTTTTAATCCAATTGGAGACTGATCCTCCTATTCCTTGAACCTCGATTTTGTTAACCAGCCTTTTATGTGATACTTTATCGAAGGCTTTTTAAAAATCCATCGCATTCCCTTCATGAATATTCTCTGTTACTTCACCAAAAAACAGAATTAGATTAGTCAAACGCTATATGTCTTTCACAAATCCAGGCTGGTTTTCCTTCATTAACTCAAATGCTCCAAGTGTCAGTTGATATTTTCCCAGATTATGGATTCTAAAGCCTATCATTCACTGATGTTGAACGAACTGGCCTGTAGTCTAGGACTGTCCTTACATCTTTTTCAAAGTGTCAGGCAGTGACTGAACCCGACTGACCCCCAGTTATTCACAATATACATCAATGATTTGGATGAAGGAATCAAAAGTAATATTTCCAAGTTTCTGACAACACAAAACTTGGTGGGAATGTGAATGGTGAAGGGAATGTTCAGAGAATGCAAGGTGATTTAGACAAGTTGAGTGAATGGGAAGATACGTGGCAGATGCAGTATACATAGATAAGTGTGAAGTCATCCACTTCAGATGGGTAGACAGAATGGTAGATCATTTAAATGGCGATAGCACGGGAAATGTTGATGTACAAAGGGACCTGGATGTTCTAGTACACATGTCACTGAAAGCAAACATGCAGGTGCAACAAGCAGTTAAGAAGGCAAATGGTATATTGACCTCCATTGCAAGAAGATTTGAATACAGAAGCAAGGACATCTTACTGCAGCTATACACAGCCTCGGAGTACTGGAGTACTGTGTACAGTTTTAGTCATCTTAGCTAAGAAAGGATATAATTGCCATAGAAGGATTGCAGCCAAGGTTCACCAGACTGATTCCTGGGATGGCAGGAGGTTGTTCAGGCCAAGTCACTGAATAAGTGACTTGGCCTGAAGGAAATAGATCATTTGCTAGACTCTAAATGTGTCAAGGGGTATGGGGAGAGTGCGATAGTGTGGTGTTGAGATAGAGGATTAGCCATGATCATGCTGAATAGTGAAGCAGGCCCAAAGGGGAGAATGGCCTACTCCTGCTCCCATTTCCTATGTTTCTATGTTTACCCTGGCTTGATCCCTTCTGATCGCATTGAAATGAGCCCTCCTCCACTTTAAAAATTCTACTTTAGATTGTTCTTTGTTCTTCTCGATTGTGAATGATCACTCTTACCCAAACGTTCCCCCACAGATACTTGGTCCATTTGGCCCATCTCCTTTCCCAGCACCAGACCGGACAATGCCTCCTTCCTCACTGAGCTGAGAACATGCTGATGAAGTTCTCCTGAACACATTTCAGAAATTCCTCCCTCCTTATCCTTTTCTCTAACATTATCCCAATCGATATTTAGGTCAGTAAAGTCTCCCAATGTCACCATTCTATGCATCTTGAACATCTTTGTGAGTTCCCTGCTCCTCTATCTCCCTCTCACTATTTGGAGGCTTATAGATTCCACCCAGCAGCTTGAAGTTACCCTTTTTCTATTCAACTCTACAAAATGAACTTGATCTTTCCCTTGGTGCTTGAAGGACATTAGAGACCTGGCTGAATTCCTCTGACCATCAGGAGATGGTCACTTACCTAGTGCTAGCTCACAAATTCACCATTCATTGTTCTAACTTGCTTTGATTTGATGTGTTCTATGTTTCTTGTTCATGGGCATCAATATTACGATACAATATGTTTAAAGTTTATTTATTAGTGTCACAAGTAAGGTTTACATTAACACTGCAATGAAGTTACTGTGAAAATCCCCTAGTCGCCACACTCGGGTGCCTGTTCGGGCACACTGAGGGAGAATTTAGCATAGCCAACGCACCTAACCAGCACATCCTTTGGACTGTGGGAGGAAACCGGAGCACCCGGAGGAAACCCACGCAGACATGGGGAGAACGCGTAGACTCCACACAGACAGCGACCCAAGCCGAGAATTGAACCCAGATCCCTGGCGCTGTGAGTCAGCTGTGCCAACCATTGTGCCACCGCGCCACCCTATATGTATATGTACCAGTGATCTAGGCTCTGGATCTTCATTGATTTCACAACCTTGTCTAACAATCTCTGTGCATCATCCACCTATCTTGCTAAACCTGGCCCAGTGACCTTTTGGTGCAAACTATCCTCGTGGGCTAATGCTCATTCTATTCTCCTCCTCATCCATAGGCTGCTGCCCAGCAACAAGAATCAGAAACCACTCAGAGAGCTGAGCGAGAGGTCACTAGAATGGTGATTATCATGGTCGTCGCTTTCCTCATCTGTTGGTTACCATATGCTTCAGTGGCTTTCTACATCTTCAGCAACCAAGGCAGTGAGTTTGGGCCTATCTTCATGACAATCCCAGCTTTCTTTGCCAAAAGCTCAGCGCTGTACAACCCTCTCATTTACATCCTGATGAATAAACAGGTAAGAAAAAAACCCTCAAGACTGTCGAACACTCCCCCACCCTCTCGCTTGCACAAAAACGCCCCCTCCCCTGCAACCAATTTGTATCAGTCTCAGTGTGTGTGTCTCTCTCTGCCATTATGTGTCTCCATTTCTCTGCCAGTGTGTGTATCTGTCTCTCTCCCTCTGCCAGTGTGTGTGTCTCTTTGCCTGTGTGTGTGTGTGTCTCTCTCTCTCCCTGTGTGTATACCTCTCTGTGCCAGTGTGTCTCTTTTTCTCTGCCAGTGTGTGTGTGTCTCTCTGTGCACTTGTGAGTGTGTCTCTCTGGGCCAGTGTGTGCCTCTCTCTGCCAGTGTTCGTCTCTCTCTCTGCCCACTGTCTCTTTGTGTCAGTGTGTGTGTTTCTTTCTGCCAGTGCGTGTGTCCCTCTGAGCCAGTGTGTGTGTCTCTCTCTACCAGTGTGTGTATTCTCTCTGCCCGTTTGTGTGTCTCTCTGTGCCACTGTGTGTACCTCTCTCTGCCAGTGTGTGTGTGTCTCTCTATCTGCCCGTGTGTGTGTGTGTGTCTCTCTCTCTCTGTGCAATGTTTGTGTCTCTCTGGGCCAGTGTGTGTCTCTCTCTCTGTCAGTCTGTGTGTCTCTCTGTGCCAGTGTGTGTGTCTCTCTCTCTGTACCAGTGTGTGTTTCTCACTCTGTGCCAACGTCTGTATGTGTGTGTGTCTCTCTCTCTGCCTGTGTGTGTGTGTGTGTGTCTGCCAGTGTGTGTGTCTCTCTCTCTCTGCCAGTGTGTGTGTGTCTCTGTGCCAGTGTGTGTCTCTCTCTGTGCCAGTGTGTGTGTGTCTGCCAGTGTGTGTGTGTGTCTCTCTCTGCCAGTGTGTGTGTCTCTCTGTGCCAGTGTGTGTCTCTCTCTGTGCCAGTGTGTGTGTCTCTCTCTCTGCCAGTGTGTGTGTGTCTGCCAGTGTGTGTGTGTATGTCTCTGTGCCAGTGAGTGTGTGTCTCTGTGCCAGTGTGTGTCTCTCTCCCTGTGCCAGTGTGTGTGTATGTCTCTGTGCCAGTGAGTGTGTCTCTCTGTGCCAGTATCTGTGTCTCTCTCTGTGCCAGTGTGTGTGTGTGTGTCTCCCTCCCTCGCTGCCAGTTTGTGTTTCTCCCTGCCAGTGTGAGTGTGTCTCACTCTCTTCCATGGCTGTGCCTCTCTGCCAGTGTGTGTGTGTCTCCCTCTCTGTCAGTGTGTGCGTCTTTGTGCCAGTGTGTGTGTGTGTGTCTGTGTGTGTGTGTCCCTCTATGCCACTGTGTTTGCCTCTCTGTGCCTGTGTGTGCATCTCGCTGTGCCAGTATGTGTGTCTCTCTCTGTGCCAGTGTGTCTCTCTCTGCCAGTGTCTGTGTCTCCCTCTCTGCCAGTGTGTGTGTGTCTCTGTGTCAGTGTGTTTGTCTCTCTCTGCCAGTGTGTGTGTCTCTCTCTCTCTGCCAGTATGTGTGTCTCTCTCTGCCAGTGTATGCGTTTCTCTCTCTGTCAGTGTGTGTGTGTCTGTGCCAGTGTATATGTGTTTCCCTCTCTGCCAGTCTGTGTGTGTCTCTCTCTGTGCCAGTGTGTGTATCACTCTCTCTGCCAGTGTGTGTCTCTCTCTATGTGCCAGCATGTGTGTCTCTCTGTGCCAGTGTGTGTGTCTCTCTCTGGTGCTGTGTTTGTCTCTCCCTCTCTGCCAGTGTGTGTGTGTCCCTCTCTGCCAGTGTCTGTGTCTCTTTCTGCCAGTGTGTGTGTCTCTCTCTGCCAGTGTGTGTGTCTCTCTCTGCCAGTGTGTGTGTCTCCCTCTCTGCCAGTGTGTGTGTGTCCCTCTCTGCCAGTGTCTGTGTCTCTTTCTGCCAGTGTGTGTGTCTCTCTCTGCCAGTGTGTGTGTCTCTCTCTGCCAGTGTGTGTGTCTCCCTCTCTGCCAGTGTGTGTGTGTCTCTCTCTGCCAGTGTGTGTGTCTCTCTCTGCCAGTGTGTGTGTGTCTCTCTCTGCCAGTGTCTGTGTCTCCCTCTCTGCCAGTGTGTGTGTGTCTCTCTCTGCCAGTGTGTGTGTCTCTCTCTGCCAGTGTGTGTGTCTCTCTCTGCCAGTGTGTGTGTCTCTCTCTGCCGGTGTGTGTGTGTCTCTCTCTGCCAGTGTGTGTGTGTCTCTCTCTGCCGGTGTGTGTGTGTCTCTCTCTGCCAGTGTGTGTGTCTCTCTCTCTGCCGGTGTGTGTGTCTCTCTCTCTCTGCCAGTGTATATGTGTTTCCCTCTCTGCCAGTCTGTGTGCGTCTCTCTCTGTGCCAGTGTGTGTGTCACTCTCTCTGCCAGTGTGTGTCTCTCTCTATGTGCCAGCATGTGTGTCTCTCTGCGTCAGTGTGTGTGTCTCTCTCTGGTACTGTGTTTGTCTCTCCCTCTCTGCCAGTGTGTGTGTCCCTTTCTGCCAGTGTGTCTGTGTCTCTCTTTGTCAATGTGTGTGTGTCTCTCTGCCAGTGAGTGTGTGTCTCTCTGCCAGTGTGTATGTGTCTCTCTGCCAGTGTGTGTGTGTCTCTCTATGCCAGTGTCTGTGTCTCTCTCTGGCAGTGTGTGTGTGTGTTTCTCTCTGCCAGTGTGTGTGTGTCTCTCTCTGCCAGTCTGTGTGTGTGTCTCTCTCTCTGCCACTGTGTGTGCCCCTCTCTGTCAGTGTATCTGTTTTTCGCTCTCTGCCAGTGCATGTGTCTCTTTGTGCCAGTGTGTGTGTGTCCCTCTCTGAAAGTGTGTGTCCCCCTCTCTGCCAGTGTGTGTGTCTCTCTGTGCCAGTGTGTGTGTGTGTGTGTGTGTGTGTCTCTATGCCAGTGTGTTTGCCTGTGTGTGCATTTCGCTGTGCCAGTATGTGTGTCTCTCTCTGTGCCAGTGTGTCTCTCTCTGCCAGTGTCTGTGTCTCCCTCTCTGCCAGTGTGTGTGCCTCTCTCTCTGCCAGTGTGTGTGTGTATCTCTCTGCCAGTAGGGTGGCACGGTAGCACAGTGGTTAGCACTGGTGCTTCACAGCTCCAGGGACCTGGGTTCGATTCCCGGCTCGGGTCACTGTCTGTGTGGAGTTTGCACATTCTCCTCATGTCTGCGTGGGTTTCCTCCGGGTGCTCCGGTTTCCTACCACAGTCCAAAGATGTGCGGGTTAGGTTGATTGGCCATTCTAAAATTGCCCCTTAGTGTCCTGAGATGCGTCGGTTAGAGGGATTAGTGGGTAAATGTGTAGGGATATGGGGGTAGGGCTTGGGTGGGATTGTGGTCGGTGCAGACTCGATGGGCCAGATTTCCTCTTTCTGCACTGTAGGGTTTCTATGATTCTATGTGTTTCTCTCTCTGTCAGTGTGTGTGTCTGTGCCAGTGTGTGTGTCTCTCTCTGTGCCAGTGTGTGTGTGTCTCTCTCTGTGCCAGTGTGTGTGTGTCTCTCTCTGCCAGTGACTGTGTCTCTCTCTGCCAGTGTGTGTGTTTCTTTCTGCCAGTGTGTGTGTTTCTTTCTGCCAGTGTGTGTGTTTCTTTCTGCCAGTGTGTGTGTCTCTCTCTGCCAGTGTGTGTGTTTCTCTCTCTGCCAATGTGTGTGTCTCCCTCTCTGCCAGTCTGAGTGTGTGTCTCTCTCTGCCAGTGTGTGCATCTCTCTCTGTGCCAATGTGTGTGTCTCTCTCTGGCACAGTGTTTGTCTCTCCCTCTCTGCCAGTGTGTGTGTCTCTCTCTCTGCCAGTGTCTGTGTCTCCCTCTGTCAGCGTGTGTGTGTGTCTCTCTCTGTGCCAGTGTGTGTGTCTCTCTCTGTCAATGTGTGTGTCTCTCTGTGCTAGTGTGTGTGCCTCTCTGTGCCACTGGGTGTGACTCTCTCTGCCAGTGTGACTGGGTCTCCCTCTCTGCCAGTGTGTGTCCCTCTCTCTGCGAGTGCGTGTCCCTTTCTCTGCCAATGTGTGTGTGTGTCTCTCTCTCTCTGCCAATGTGTGTCTCTTTCTCTACTAGTGTGTGTGTGTGTGTGTCTCTCTCTCTCTGCCAGTTTGTGTGTGTGTGTGCCTCTTTCTCTCTCTGCCAATGTGTTTGTCTCCCTCTCTGTGCCAGTGTGTGTGTCTCTATCTGTCAATGTGTGTGTCTCTCTGTGCTAGTGTGTGTGCCTGCCTCTCTGGCAATGTTTGTCTGTCTCTCTGTGCCAATATGTGTGTCTCCCTCTGCCAGTGTGTGTCTCTCTTTCTCTGCCAGAGTATGTCTCTCTCTGCCAGTGTGTGTGCCTCTCTGTGCCAGTGTGCGTGTGTCTCTCTCTCTGCCAGTATGTGTCTCTCTGTGCCAGTGTGCGTGTGTCTCTCTCTCTGCCAGTGTGTGTCTCTCTGTGCCAGTGTGTGTGTGTGTCTCTCTCTGCCAGTGCGTGTCTCTCTGCCAGTATGTGTGTCTCCCTCTGCCAGTGTGTGTGTCTCTCTCTGCCAGTGTGTGTGTGTCTCTCTTGGCCAGTGTGTGTGTGTGTGTGTGTGTCTCTGTGCCAGTGTGGGTGTCTTTCTCTGCCAATGTGTGGGCGTCTCTCTCTCTGCCAGTGTGTGTGTCTCTCTCTGCCGGTGTGTGTGTGTGTTTCTCCCTTTGCCAGTGAGTGTTAGTCTCTCTGCCTGTGTGTCTCTCTCTGCCAGTGTGTGTCTCTCTCTGTGCCAATGTGTGTGTCTCTCTCTCTGACAGTGTGTGTGTGTCTCTCTCGGCTAGTGTGTGTCTCTCTGCCAGTTTGTGTCTCTCTCTTTCTCTCTGCCAGTGTGTGTGCCTCTCTCTGCCAGTGTGTGTGTGTCACACTCTCTGCCAGTGTGTGTCTCTCTCTGTGCCAGTGTGTGTGCCTCTCTGTGCCACTGGGTGTGACTCTGTCTGCCAGTGTGAGGGGTCTCCCTCTCTGCCAATGTGAGTCCCTCTCTCTGCCAATGTGTGTGTGTGTGTCTCTCTCTCTGCCAGTGTGTCTCTCTCTCTACCACTGTGTGTGTGTGTCCCTCTCTCTCTCTGCCAGTGTGTGTTCCTTTCTCTGCCAATGTGTGTGTGTGTCTCTCTCTACCAGTGTGTGTGTGTCTCTCTCTCTCTCTCTCTGCCAGTGTGTGTGTCTCTTTCTCTGCCAGTGCGTATGTGTCTCTCTCTGCCTGTGTGTTTCTTTCTCTGCCTGTGTGTGTCTCTCTTTCTCTGGGGGAGGTGGGACCTGTACAAACAGGACGGTTTGTACCTGAACCAGAGGGGCACCAATATCCTGGGAGGGAAATTTGCTACGGCTCTTCGGGGGGGTTTAAACTAATTTGTCTGGGGGATGGGAAAAGGAGCTGTAGTCCAGAAGCCAGTGTTGAGTGTAGTGAGGTACTGAGGAGGGTATCAAGGTCGCAGGAGTGTACCGGCAGACAGGAAGGTGGGTTGAAGTCCACAGATCCTTGAAGGTGACGTCACAGGTGGAGAAGGTAGTGAATAAGGCATATGGCATGCTTGCCTTTATAGGACGGGGCATAGAGTATAAAAGTTGGGGTCTGATGTTGCAGATGTATAGAACGTTGGTTCGGCCGCATTTGGAATACTGCGTCCAGTTCTGGTCGCCACACTACCAGAAGGACGTGGAGTCTTTGGAGAGAGTACAGAGGAGGTTTACCAGGATGTTGCCTGGTATGGAGGGGCTTAGTTATGAGGAGAGATTGAGTAAACTGGGGTTGTTCTCCCTGGAAAGACGGAGGATGAGGGGAGACTTAATAGAGGTGTATAAAATTATGAAAGGCATAGATAGGGTGAACGGTGGGAAGCTTTTCCCCAGGTCGGTGGTGACGTTCACGAGGGGCCATAGGTTCAAGGTGAAGGGGGGGAGGTTTAACACAGATATCAGAAGGACATATTTTACACAGAGGGTGGTGGGGGCCTGGAATGCGCTGCCAGGCAAGGTGGTGGAGGCGGACACACTGGGAACGTTTAAGACTTATCTAGACAGCCATATGAACGGAGTGGGAATGGAGGGATACAAAAGAATGGTCTAGTTTGGACCAGGGAGCAGCGCGGGCTTGGAGGGCCGAAGGGCCTGTTCCTGTGCTGTATTGTTTTTTGTTCTTTGAAGTGTGTCTACTTCAATGCAAGGAGCATCCGGAATACGGTAGAGGAACTTGGAGCGTGGATTGGTACTTGGGACTACGATGTAGTGGCCATTACGGAGACATGGTTAGAACAGGGACAGGAATGGTTGTTGGAAGTTCCGGGGTATTGATGTTTCAGTAAGAGTAGGGAAGGTGGTAAAAGAGGTGGAGGAGTAGCATTGTTAATCAAGGATAGTTTAACGGCTGCAGAAAGGCAGTTCGAGGGGGATCTACCTACTGAGGTAATATGGGCTGAGGTTAGAAATAGGACAGGAGCGGTCACGTTGTTGGGGGTTTTCAATAGGCCCCCAAAATAGTAATAGAGATGTGGAGGAAGAAATTGCAAAGCAGATTATGGATAGGTGTGGAGGCCACAGGGTAGTTGTCATGGGTGACTTTAACTTTCCAAATATTGATTGGAACCTTTATAAGTCGAATAGTTCGGATGCGGCAGTGTGTGTGTCACTCTCTCTGCCAGTGTGTGGATGTGTCTCTCCGCCAGTGTGACTGTGTCTCTCTCTGTCAGTGTGTGTGTCTCTCTGTGCCAGTGTCTGTGTCTCTCTCTGCCAGTGTGTGTGTTTCTCTCTCAGCCAGTGTTAGTCTCACTGCCAGGGTTTTCGTCTCTATGCCAATGTGTGTGTCTCTCTGTGCCACTGTGTGTGTCTCTCTGTGCCAGTGTGTGTGTCTCCCTTTCTGCCAGCGTGTGTGTCTCTCTGTGCCAGTGTGCATCACTCTCTCTGCCAGCGTGTGTCTCTCTGTGAGTGTATGTGTCTCTGTCTGCTCGTGTGTGTGTGTGTGTCTCTCTCTACCAGTGTGTGCGTGTCTCCCTCTGTGCCAGTATGTATGTCTCTCTCTCCCAGTGTCTGTCTCTCTCTGCCAGTGTGTGGCTCTCTGTCAGTGTGTGTGCCTTTCTCCGCCAGTTTGTGAGTGTCTCTCTCTGCCAGTGTTTGTGTCTCTCTGTGCCCATGTGTGTGTCTCTCTGTGCCAGTCTGTGTTTCTCTCTCTGCCAGCGTGGGTGTCGCTAACTGCCAGTGTTAGTGTGTCTCTCCCTGCCAGTGTGTGTGTGTGTTTCTCTCTGGCAGTGTGTTAGTCTCTCTGCCAGTGTGTGTGTCTCTCTCTGCCAGTCTGTGTGTGTCTTTCTCTCTGCCAGTGTGTGTGCCTCTCTCTGCCAGTGTGTGTGCCTCTCTCTGCCAGTGTGTGTATGTCTCTCTGTGCAAGTGTGTGTGTGTCTCCCTCTGCTAGTTTGTGTGTGTGTGTGTGTGTATGTGTGTCTCCCTCTCTGCCAGTGTGTGTGTGTCTCTCTCTGCTAGTTTGTGTGTGTGTGCGTGTGTGTGTCTCCCTCTCTGCCAGTGTGTGTATGTCTCTCTCTGTGCCAGTGTGAGTTCCTCTCTGCCAGTGTGTGTATCTCTCACTCTCTACCAGTGTGTGTGTCTCTCTCTCTGCCAGTGTGTGTCTGTCTCTCTGTGCCAGTGTGGGTGTCGCTCACTGCCAGTGTGTGTGTGTCTCTCTCTCTCTGCCAGTGTGTGTGTGTTTCTCTCTCTGGCAGTGTGTTAGTCTCTCTGCCAGTGTGTGTCTCTCTCTTTGCCAGCCTGTGTGTGTCACACTCTCTGCCAGTGTTTGTGTCTCTCTCTCTGCCAGTTTGTGTGTCTCTCTCTCTGCCAGTGTGTGTGTCACTCTCTCTGCCAGTGTGTGTATATCTCTCTCTGCCAGTGTGAGTGACTCTCTCTCTCTCTGCCAGTGTCTGTGTGCCTCTCTGTGCCAGTGCGGGTGTTGCTCATTGCCAGTTTGTGTATATCTCTCTGCCAGTGTGTGTGACTCTCTCTCTGCCAGTGTCTGTGTGAGTCTCTGTGCCAGTGTGTGTGTTTTTCTCTCAGCCAGTGTGTTAGTCTCTCTGCCAGTGTGTGTGTCTCTCTCTGCCAGTCTGTGTGTGATTGTCTCTTGCTCTGTCAGTTTATGAGTGTCTCTCTCTTTCCCGTTTGTGTGTGTCTCTCTCTGCCAGTGTTTGTGTCTCTCTGTGCCACTGTGAGTGTCTCCCACTGTGCCAGTGTGTGTGCCTCCCTCTCTGCCAGTGTGTGTGTCTCTCTGTGCCAGTGTGCATCACTCTCTCTGCCAGCGTGGGTCTCTCTGTGAGACACACAGTGTGTGTGTCTCTTTCTCTGCCAGTTTGTGAGTGTCTTTCTCTGCCAGTTTGTGAGTGTCTCCCTCTGCCAGTGTGTGTGTCGCTCACTGCCAGTGTGTGTGTCTCTTTGTGCCAATGTGTGTGTCTCTCTCTCTCTGTGTACCTTTCTCTCTGCCAGTGTGTGTGTGTGTGTATGTGTGTGTCTTGCTCTGTCAGTTTATGAGTGTCTCTCACTGCCAGTGTGTGCATGTCTCTCTATGCCAGTGTGTGTCACTCACTGCCAGTGTGTGTGTCTCTCTGTGCCGATGTATGTGTCTCTCTCTCTCTGTGTATCTTTCTCTCTATGGTAGTCATGATGGGGAGATGCCGGCGTTGGACTGGGGTAAACACAGTAAGAAGTTTAACAACACCAGGTTAAAGTCCAACAGGTTTATTTGGTAGCAAAAGCCACACAAGCTTTCGGAACAGGCAGTCCCTTCGTCAGGTGGGTGGAAGTTCTGATTACAAACAGGGCACAAAGACACAAACTCAATTTACATGAATAACATGAGTCAGTGTGTGTCTCTCTCTGTCAGTGTGTGTGTGTGTGTGTGTGTGACTCTCTGTCTCTGCCAGTATGTATGTCTCTTGCTCTGTCAGTTTGTGAATGTCTCTCTCTGCCAGTGTGTGAGTCTCTCTCTGTGCCAGTGTGTGTGTCTCCCTGTGCCAGTGTGGGTGTCGCTCTCTGCCAGTGTGTGTGTGTGTGTCTCCCTCTCTGCCAGTATATGTACGTCTCACTCTCTGCCAGTGTGTGGGTCTCTCTCTCAGCCAGTATGTGTGTGTGTGTGTGTGTGTCTGTCTGCCAGTGTCTGTGTGCGCGTCTCTCTTTGCCAGTGTCAGTGTCTCTGTCTTTGCCAGTCCCTGTGTCTCTCTGCGCTATTGTGTGTGTCTCTCCCTGCTAGTGTGTGTGTGTGTGTGTGTGTGTCTTTCTCTCTGCCAGTGTGAGTGCCTCTCTCTTTGTCAGTCCCTGTGTCTTCCTGTGATAGTGTGTGTCTCCCTCTCTGCCAGTGTGTGTGTATCTCCTTGTGCCAATGTGTGTGTGACTCCCTCTGCCAGTGTGTGTCTGCCTCTGCCAATGTGTGTGTGTCCCACCCTGTCTGCCAGTGTGTGTGTCTCTCTGTGCCGGTATGTGTGTGTCTCTGTGCCAGTGTGTCCCTCTCTCTGTTAGTGTGTGTGTCTCTCTGTGCCAGTTTGTGCGTGTCGCTCTCTGTGCCAGTGGTCTGTGTGTCTCTCCCTCTGCCAGTGTGTGTCTCTCTCTGCCAGTGTGAGTGTCTCTCTCTCTCTCTCTTTCCCAGTGTGAGTTTGTCTCTCTCTCTCTGCCAGTGTGAGTGTCTCTCTCTCTTTCCCAGTGTGAGCGTATCTCTCTCTCTCTGCCTTTGTGTGTGTCCCTCTCTCTGCCAGTGTATGTGTGGCTCTCTCTGCCAGTTTGTGTGTGTGCGTGTCTCTCTGCCAGTGTGTGTCGCTCTCTCTGCCAGTGTCTGTGTCTCCGTCTGCTAGTGTGTGAGTGTGTGTGTTTATCTCTCTGCCAGTGTGTTAGTCCCTCTGCCAGTGTGTCTCTCTCTTTCTGCCAGTCTGTGTGTGTCTTTCACTCTGCCAGTGTGTGTTTGTGTCTCTCTCTGTCATAAGAACATAAGAAATAGGAGCAGGAGTAGGCCATCTAGCCCCTCGAGCCTGCCCCGCCATTCAATAAGATCATGGCTGATCTGACGTGGATCAGTACCACTTACCCGCCTGATCCCCATAACCCTCAATTCCCTTACCGATCAGGAATCCATCCATCCGCGCTTCAAACATATTCAGCGAGGTAGCCTCCACCACCTCAGTGGGCAGAGAATTCCAGAGATTCACCACCCTCTGGGAGAAGAAGTTCCTCCTCAACTCTGTCTTAAACCGACCCCCCTTTATTTTGAGGCTGTGTCCTCTAGTTTTAACTTCCTTACTAAGTGGAAAGAATCTCTCCGCCTCCACCCTATCCAGCCCCCGCATTATCTTATAAGTCTCCATAAGATCCCCCCTCATCCTTCTAAACTCCAACGAGTACAAACCCAATCTCCTCAGCCTCTCCTCATAATCCAAACCCCTCATCTCCGGTATCAACCTGGTGAACCTTCTCTGCACTCCCTCCAATGCCAATATATCCTTCCTCATATAAGGGGACCAATACTGCACACAGTATTCCAGCTGCGGCCTCACCAATGCCCTGTACAGGTGCATCAAGACATCCCTGCTTTTATATTCTATCCCCCTCGCAATATAGGCCAACATCCCATTTGCCTTCTTGATCACCTGTTGTACCTGCAGACTGGGCTTTTGCGTCTCATGCACAAGGACCCCCAGGTCCCTTTGCACGGTAGCATGTTTTAATTTGTTTCCATTGAAATAGTAATCCCATTTGTTATTATTTCCTCCAAAGTGTATAACCTCGCATTTCTCAACGTTATACTCCATTTGCCATATCCTCGCCCACTCACTCAGCCTGTCCAAATCTCTCTGCAGATTTTCTCCGTCCTCCACACGATTCACTTTTCCACTTATCTTTGTGTCGTCTGCAAACTTCGTTACCCTACACTCCGTCCCCTCCTCCAGATCATCTATATAAATGGTAAATAGTTGCGGCCCGAGTACCGATCCCTGCGGCACGCCACTAGTTACCTTCCTCCAACCGGAAAAACACCCATTTATTCAGTTTATGAGTGTCTCTGTGCCAGTGTGTGTGTCTCTCTGTGCAGTGCGCATGTCTCCCTCTCTGTCAGTGTGTGAGTGTCTCTGTGCCAGTGTGTGTGTCTCTCTCTGCGAGTGTGTGTGTCTCACTCTGCCACTGTGTGTCTCTCTCTGTGCCAGTGTTTGTGTCTCCCTCTCTGCCAGTGTGTGTCTCTCTCTGCCAGTGTGCATCACTCTCTGCCAGTGTGTGTGCATTTCTCTGCCAATGTGTGTGTCTCTCTGTGCAAGTGTGTGTGTCTCTCTCTGCCACTGTGACTGTCTCCCACTCTGCCAGTGTGTGTGTCTCCCTCTCTGCCAGTGTGTGTGTGTGTCTCTCTCTGCCAGTGTGTGTCTCTCTCTGCCGGTGTGTGCCTCTCTCTGCCAATGTGTGTGTCTCTCTGTGCAAGTGTGTGTGTCTTTCTCTGCCACTGTGAGTGTCTCCCACTCTGCCAGTGTGCGTGTCTCTCTGTGCCAGTGTGCATCACTCTCTCTGCCAGTGTTTGTCTCTCTGTAAGTGTATGTGCCTCTCTCTGCTAGTGTGTGTGTGTGTGTATGTGTGTGTGTTTGTGTGAGT
>NW_027591430.1:0-89962 GCF_964213995.1 Mustelus asterias | reverse complement strand
CCAGCTCCTCGGTGTAAAATGTTCTGGATTCAAACCAACAGACAGAGACTGCCACTGGGACAGTAAGGGCAAAAGCCTTACCCCCTCTCTCTCATTGGAACCTCTCTCAATAAAACCAAGCCTGTTTGTGATTTGAAAACCCATCAGAAGACTTCATTGATGCAAGCTGAGTTCTTAAAGGAGGATTCCAACTCAACAGCACTGTCTTCAAGAGAAATGAGAATAACCTAGCAACAACTGCAGAATGATTGCTCCAGTTAGAAATTAAAGTACCAGTAGCCCCATGGAAAGTGATTCTCGAGCTGTGAACAAGCATTTGGATCATCTGTGAATAATCTTTCTGGCTCTACCCTTTTTTTTTGCTTGGCCAAGTTTTAATATCTGATACACTACAAAGTTTTATCTATCCTTTGTGCATGTCTAGGGAGGTTGTCTATGTATTTTGTGTATTAGTAGGAAGTTAGACATATTTGTACATTTTAAACTTTTGTATTAATAATATCTGTATCTTTGCCTGACTGACGTTTGGTAATAATACTTGTTAAAGCAAGGAAGGTGACTGGTTTAATTCTTACACCATGCTATACACAGTTAAGTCTGTATTTAATTGACAATATCACATTTAAAAAATATATCAAACTATGTTATAACCAGTCCAGGAGCTGACAAAGAGAGGAGTCGGCTCACTTCGATTGTAACAGTATAGACTCCACTATCCAAAAATATTAATCTCCATAAAACTGCCCTGAAAAGTCAAGCAATTTGCTATGTTTGGGACTTGAGCTGTTCTGCTTCACCTAGTCTGTGATGTTTCCCAAAAAACTTTCTGTTTTTGCAATAAACTTCTCGGATCTCCGTTTCTATGTACCGTGCTAAGTTATCACAACTATCTGGAGGTCTCTAAATAACGTGCACAGGTCTTGCAACCTTTTGTTTTCCTTAATTGCAATCATATGAGCCAGGCATTTCCTTTAAAAGTGGTGTGTGGGTCCTGGAAATGCAAGTCCCCATTCCTGACTGATACAATTTTTGCTGGGATGAGAAAGGGACTGGGTATGAACTGAAACAAAAATCTGCTGGACTATTCGAAAATAGTGCTGAATTTAAACAGGTCCAATTTTCACTGTTTCAAAGGCCTTAACCTGCAGGGCGGGAGTCACGGATTTATTGAGGAGGGAGGATAGGGTCTGTTTAATTGCCATGACCTAGAGTTATTTAACTCCCTAGCTATTTAAAAATGAAAAAAACAACAACTATGCTGCAGTTATCAGCTAGCCTGGAAAAATATATGCTGCTGGACTGTAATGATTGGCAGGCCATCTGGTGTAGCTTAGAGAAAGAATTACCATATGTTCCTGCAGTTTAATAGACTTCATTGTTGACATTTCCCAGGGGCCATTATTAAAACTGAACCCATTATGAATGTTTGGTCGAGTTTCAAAAGATCCAAAACCACTTATCTCAGCGTGGTACGCGGGGAGGGTGCTGGGTTCACATAGTTTGATTGTCAGTTTTGATAGGCTTTCAAAGGATTAGCTTTCTCTGATGTGGTTACTGAATAGACATTAATTGATTTTGTAATAGGTTGATCACTTGAGAGGTTTTAAAATATTTCACTGGGTTTTATGAATCAGAGTTTTAATCTGTATTAAATTTGTACTGGTACGGGTCTATTAGCTTATAAAAAGTTAAACTTTTTTCATCTATGGATGGCTCTTGAGGTCTGTACATAGTGGATACTGGGTGAGTGGCTATGAAAGTGCTTTTGGGGGTTATGAGTATTTCTTCAGAAGGAACTCTTCAAAATGCAGCCAATGAAAATAGAACAAAACTTACTCCAACTTATAAATCAAAGTAAGGGTTTAATAAAGAATCATTACTCCAAACTTGGAGCGTCACCCTGGGCCACTCCAAGCTACCCACAATTCTACATAATTCCTTATTTATAGTGAATCAGCTGGTCAGCTGACTATTACATCACTCTGTAATTGGTTCCATGGTTTATTGGGTCAGCTGACCTTTACATCTTGTTCCCATTGGTCACATTACATCCAATACAAAGTTGTCACTGGTTACATTCTAACAATGAGGTGGCATGGAGAGGGCATAGGACGTTGTGAGGTATTAGGAGTGAGGGCTAGAGGCCCTTTATAAAACTTGGCCTAAGTCTCAAAGAAGAGCGGTGGGCCTTCTAAACAGCCTGCCTTGGCAGTCACCCACCTTCATGGCCACCTCCAAACTGCCTCTGGAGGTGGCAGGCCCAATTCAATTACACCCTTGCTTCCCTGGAGCAACAGGGATCTTTTCTTTGAGGCAGGTCTATCAATTTGGGAGATTTTTCGACTTGAGCAATGTGCCCTGGTAGTGAAAATCCAACCTATAGTGTTTCTACTGCCTGCTCACCCTTACTGATCCTCCCTCTTTCAAATACTGTTCCTTTCAACATTGCTACTCCACCTCCTATTCCAACATCCGTGTTAATTGTGAAGATCTCATAAACTGGAATATCTAGCTCACAGCCACGTTCAGTTTGTAGACTGGCCTCAGTTATGGTGACATCATATTTTAAGCGGAATTTGTGTTATAATTAACCTGTTTTATTTCTTAGTTTTCAAGCATTATTGCATAGAACATTTAACCACGTAATAGCACTGGTCCTGTCTTTATGCCCCAAGGTTATTTTTAATACAAATTTTAACTTATCATATATTTTTTATGACTTCAGCTGTACTTTTAACCATACTGATGACCAGGACTTTCCTGTCATTTCATTTCTAATCTTTCAGCTATTTATATTTTTGTCTTAGGCATACTTTACTCTGGTCTCCCCCACTCCTGCTCTTTCTTGGTTTAATATCCTTTTAACAGCTCTGTTTGTTGTTCAGCTGGGACTTGGTTCCATTCTGGTCCAGATGAAGTCACCCAGTGATACAGTTCCTTCCTGTGCCAGTATGCTATGAAACTCTTGTTCCCACATAAATTCTTTCACCATGTGGTAACCTTCTTCATTTACCTGTTTGCTGGTATCTTAGGGAATAAACCTGAGATTATTGCCCTCAAGGTCCTGCCGTTAATTTAGATCCTATCTCTTGCTGCTTCCTCAGCAGGGCCTCCTTCTTGTTCTTTCATATATTGTTCATCCGACAAATTGGATTTACTTTCTCTCCAAATTCTTTTTCAAGTGCATCAAGACATCCCTTTCCCTGACACCAGATAAGCAAAAAGCTCTTCTGGTCTCTTGCTTGTGGCTAAAGAGGGTGCCAACAATACCCCTAATTACTGAATCTCCTACAACTACCATGTTTCTAGTTTGCTCCTTTCCTTTTGGATATCCTCCTACTCTCTGTGTTTGAAATGTGCTTGGATCACTCCATGGCCTTTCTTGCTCCCCTTCTCTGTGACTTATTCCTACAACTCCCCAGGGACAATGCACTCCCCAAATTCTCATGCATCACCTACTTCTTTTGTCTCACGACTAATTGTTGTGCCTTCAGCAATCTAGGCTGTAATTTCCTTTAAATATTTTGTCCACTGTACCTCTTCGTCTTTAAGATGCTCCTTAAAACTTACCTCTTTGTCCTAAAAAGCTTGGTGTTAAATTGTTTCTGATATTATTCCTATGACAGTCTTAGGAGAATTAACTATGCAAAGGTTTGAGATAACAGAGTTATTCTTCGGTAAAAATTACAAAACAATAACTTTATACCCTATACTGAATTGTCAGACACACTTCTACAAACCAAACTTTAAAAAGAAAGGACAGGAAGTCCCAATAGCATTAATTTCAAATAAGTGAGCTTTCCTGGAAGAATGAATAGATAAAAGAATATTCTTAACTTCTGAGTGGGAACAATACAAGAATAACTGCCTAAAATTAAGAGTTGCAATAAGGGTCACAGAGTCAATCTTCAAGGCCCCCAAAAAGTAAATAAAAATCAGTTCCATGTCTTACAAATCTGGTGGTCAGTGAGCTGAGCTCCCAGAATGTAGGCATGTGCTCTGTGGGTGACAAACCTGTTAAACGTAGTTGAAAAGATGGATAGAAGGTTCAAGAGATAGTCTCGTATTGAGATTTGATCAAGACCAATAGCACTTCGATGGTGCTATACTTCTAACAAAATGTGTTCCTGGTGACTCATAATTTGGTTGACTGTGCTGTCAAAATACCCTGCATATGGTCTCAAACAACAGGCCACACACTGAAGGAACCACTCAAGGTGCTTTACACATGCATTACCTGTTGAAGCGTGGATCTGCATAGGCATCTGGAATATTAAGGACTTCTCCTGTTCGTGCTACCTGCCCAGCAATTCCTTTCTCAATAGAAAACCTAAGTAGCAGAAAAGTGATAGTGAGTTTCAGGTTTTTCTTTACATTAAGAAGACAAGCTAACATAACAATCAATTAGCAAATGTCAACTGTTCCAATAACTCTGAAAGAAATTGAGCGACAGGAAGTATTTCAAATTAGCATATCAAGCTACATTACAAAGGATAAGAACATATACAACCTGCCGCACAAATGCTTCAGGATATTTCGAAGCTTTTGCTTCACGTTCTGCCTACTGAATAGAAAGACAGACATCTTGTCCAATGTCCTAGAACCATAGAATCCCTACGGTGCAGAAGGAGCCAGTTGGCCCACTGAGTCTGCACCGACTCTCCAAAAGAGCATCTTACCCAGGCCCACCCCTGCCCTATCTCTGTAACCCCGCACATTTACCACAGCCAATCCACCCAGCCTACACATCCCTGGACACTATGGGGCAGCTTAGTATGGCCAATCCACCTAACCAGACCAGCATAATGTCTAGCATCTGGACTCAAGATACCTTTCACTGCTGCATTAATGGTTAATCAATTAAATAAATGTGTAAATATTCTTAAAATAGAAGATAAAGGAATTTTAGACACAGGGTGGAATTTGGAGGGCCTGTTCACTGCGGGAGCAAATCCCATTTTGGCTGCTAAATCTCACAAGAGGGAGATAATGGAATTTGCACCCATGAGATCTCGGTTTGAGAGCTTCCTCCCCTCTGCCAGTGACGTGTTCAAGTTCACGCCCTTTCTGATTTCCATGAATTTTAATAAATTCAAATATACTTAAATGGCTTAATGCCGTGGATTCTCTCCCACGGCGGGAGCAAAAAGCAGCCATGTTGGCTATGCCGGGAAAGTGGTGGTGAGCATAGCCACTAGGTGGTGAGGGACATTGCCGGAAAGTACCCCGACACTGCCTTAGTACTGCCAATGCTGGGGGCAGTGCCAGACTGGCAGCGCCAGGTCACACTGATGCGAGCGTGGTGTGTAGAAGGGTGCTACCCAAATCTTTGCATGGTGGGGAGGTGGTTGTCTTTCTACATGTGGGGTTTGGGGGGTGCTCCCCTCGGCTGCCGAGGGGTCCGGATCTCCGTGGGGACTAGTCCCGATTTCCGTTGGGAAGAGGAGTTCTAATCTCCATGGGTTGTGGTGGGAGGGAATCCAGATCTCCTTACAGAGGGGAAAGAGGGAGGGGCGGGTGCTTTAATATAGCTGAGAGATCAGGGCGCCCTTTAGAAATGACACCGCAATCTCAGAATCCCGGATGTGCCGGTGTTGTTTGGCCCCGATCCTTCAGCTAGCTGTGCGATCCTTACCAGCACTTTGAAATTTCAGAGTGCTGTTAAATTAGGTGAGAAAAGGTGTCTGTGAAGCTTTTCATGCCTGATCCGGCACTCTGTTCAATTCTGGGAAAATTCCACTCATTCACATCCTACTATCATACAGTATTCACATCCCACTGTACACAGGGAAAGACAAAGCAGTACTCCTCATTATTCATCATTGCAGAACTGTAGCAAAGCCAACTTTCAGTTAGATAACAGTGATATGAATTAGTACAAAACTTCATAGCAAGTTAATTTTCACGATTATATTTAATTTTTTTCCTTATTTTTATAATATTTCCAATGTAAAATCCAGGTTACATTCAGTGCTGATAATGCAGCAATTTGGTACCTAATCTCTTTGGTTTTCTTGAAGACTGGTTTTCCTTCCCTCTGTTCACCAATGTCAAACAGGTCTGAATATAACTCCTGGTTGCTGTGGTCAACCTGAAAGAACGCGCAGCGATCTGCATTCACCAAATTTTTTGCATTTATCTGGAAAAGAATTAAAATAAGATATTCAAAGCAGATGAAAACGTGGGTCTGAATTTTTGCAGGATTGGAATAATTCCAGAGATCTTTAAAGATGGTAGGCCTGGACCCGAATGTGAAAGTCCTACTCCCATTTCTCACCAATATATTTTTCGCAAGTAGGGTAAAAGGAGCAAGACGTGAATTGCACAGGCATGAACATGAACCTGCTGGGTCATTTGAAAATAATTTAAACTGAACCCATTTTCACTGATTCGCGGACCTCAACCTGCACTGAGAGTTACCCATTTATGGGGGAGACATAAATGTTCTTGAAGGATGAGGCCTGTTTAAGTGTCGTGATCTAAAATTATTTAAATTCCCAGCCCCTCAAAATGAAAAAAAGAACTTGGATTCAGCTGTCAGAGCAACAAAAGAAAACACACATTCCTAGAGTGCGTTGATTCACATGTCATCTTGTATAACTTAGAATAAACCTTTCCCATTTATTCCAGCAGTTTCAGTAGATTTCAGCGTTGACATTTTCCAAGGGCTGTTATTACAACTGAGCCTAAAGGATTAGCGGTCCTTGATATGGTTACTGAATAAAGGTTTTTAAATAACAAATAACAAATTGATCACTTGAAGGGATTCGATGAACTTCATGAGTGAGAACTTTTTCTACATCAAGTTTAAATGAGTGAAAGCTCTGATAGATTGTTAGGTGTTTAACTTATTTTAATCTTCACATGGCTCCTGAAATCTGCCCATTGTGGATACTAGGTGAATGGCTACGGAGATTGCATGAGAATATGAGATGGCATGGAGGGGGTTTTGAGGCATGAGATATGAGGTGACATGGAAGGCACATGTGGGTGGCATGGAGAAAGCATTGGAGTGGGTGGGTGATGAGGGGGCCGAAGCAACTGAGGTGGGCTTTCTAATAAGCTCGTCTCAGCACTTGCCTGCTTGAGCAGCTGTCGCTGACTCCAGAGGTGGGAGGCCTGACTCGCATATCAATCCTGGGTCTGCAGAATTTGGAAATTTCCCGACTTGGGCTAGCTGCCTTGGTAGCGAAAATCTGGCCCACAGTAACAAAATAATTCACCAGCTGTTTTGATCTTGGGAATATTGCAATATTGCTTGACAAGAATATGCAAATGATGTACATATGTCATTCATATATAGGATGTAAAGCAGCCTGTGACCAGCAAGCTCTGACGTTATATGGACTCGAAACATTAACTGTTTCTGTGCCCACCTGTTGAGCTTTCCCAGCATTTTCTGTTTTTATTTCAGATTTTCAGCATCCGCAGTATCTTGCTTTTATTATGTTGTGTTCTTGTTGCTGTTAACATTGATGGTGATTGCTGTGTGTGTTGACCAGTTTGTTGAGCTTTCCGTAACATGTATATGCATTAGCTTTAGTCTTCACATAAATAGAGCCCACTTATAGTTTACCAATAGTGTCAGCGTGACAGGCGAGTTTGAATAAAATCAGAAACAAAACTGGGAATGGCTGAGATGTCAAGATGGTGAGAATCAAATTGAAGAGATAATTGGGAGTTTTGTAATTTCACGGCACAGAAAGGAACTCATACCAAATGTTTTAAAAATGAATTATTGTGTTTCTCAGCATCATCACTGCCCAAGGGGCAAAGTGCCCATGCCTAGGGGGCAGCTTGGCACAGCCCATCAGGCATGGGGCAGTGCCAAGAGGGGGGCAGCGCCTGATGGGGGTGGGGCCTAGGGGACGATCGTTGGGGGTAGGGGGATCCCGCTGCCATTCTGCCATTGGGATAGATGGGGGCAAGAGGGATGCCAGCTGCCAGGGCGGGTGGTTGGGGGCTGGAGATTGGGATGGTCTGAGAAGGGGTCGAGGCTGGCCCTGGAATGGTCAGGGGGGCCGCGATTGGGCAGTAGGGGGGTTGGGGGGGGGGGGGGCAGCACTGTGGGGGTCCCGGGCTAGCCAGCAAACAGGAGGCTGAAAGTTCGGGGCCACTGCACTTATGCGGATGCCGGCTGGTTTCAGCCTCCCAGGTGGGAGTAGGCCCCGCCCCCTAAAATCTAATGATATTCACACTGGTGGCCTCCACATTGTGCAGAGTGTGGGAGATTCGAGTGTGAACTCCCACTGAAAAAACCAGAGTGAATTACTCCAGTTTTTCCGCAAATTCAACACTTAGAACCTTTTTGGGAGAATCACCCTCTAAGTGCTGAATTCGCAGGAAAATGGTGTAAATCACGATTTTTTTTTCAGTGGGAGTTCAGACTCAAATCTCCCATAGTCTGTGCACTGCAGAGATCACAATCGGGAATATCATTAAAAGCTTCGGGGAGGGGGAAGAGAGAGAGAGAGAGAGATGGTGGTGGTTTATTCATGCCAGCGGCCAGTGTCTGACAGTTCCGGGCCTCGCTGGCTGGATCATGGCAGTGTTGCCCCGACACCACTCCCCCCAAGGCCCGATCACGGCCCCCATGACCATTCCCGGGCCAGCCCCGAAACCACCCCCCCCCCCCCCCCCCGGGCTGGACCACCTCGATCTCCAGAAACCCCCCCAGCAGTGATGACCCCCATCCCTCCCCCGCATGAAGCTGACCCATCCCAGCAGACCATCCCTCCCCCAGCCTGCCCCAATCACTGGCCTCCCTGCATCATCAACTGGATCCCAATGCAGCATGGCAGCAGGACCGCCCACCTCCGCCGATAGCCCCTTGGCCCCACTCCAGCTGACCGCACCCCTTGGCCTCGCCCCTTGGCACTGTCCCCAAGCCCTGCCCACTCAGCACTGCTTCCTAAGCCCTACCACTTGGCCCCACCCCCTTGGCACTGCCCGATGGGCAGTTCCAAGGTGTCTCCTTAGCATGGGCAATTTGCCCCTTGGGCAGTGCTGGGGAACAGGCTGGCACTGCCAGGGTGCCCATGCCCAGGGGGCACCATCTCCCCACCGCCTGACCCTCTGGAGGGGCCCCGATTGCCCCCCTTCACTCCAGCGGGATCTCCCACTAGTTCCCCGCAAGTGGAACTCTAAACCCTGCGGGAGGGAATTTGTACTGACGGGGTGGGAGATGCTATCGGGCCCAGAGAATTCAGTCCCGGGCCCGATAATCACATTCAAATTACATTAAAAATAGATTAAAATAACTGATCTGGTGTTCCCGCCTGTTTCCCGCGTGGTCCCAATCGCGCTGGATATCTGGCGGTGGCAGACACGCATGCGTCGGAAATCATGCGCGAATCGACGCATGTGCAAATCTCCCAACCTGACCCGTCAAAAAATTAGCTTTTCGGAATGGGAGAATCGCCCCCTTAGAATTTATTTGGGAGAATTCCAGCCCACAGTCTGCACCCTCTCCTTTCCTTCTCTATGTGCGGTATGCTTTGTCTGTATAGCGCGCAAGAAACAATACTTTTCACTGTATACTAATACATATGACAATAATAAATCAAATCAAACCAAGTGGGAATGCAGGATCCATCCTCTCAGCAATGTCCACAAAGGCCAGAGGGCATGAACCATCTGTGCCCAGCAGTGGTACAGCGCTATGGCAGGTCGGCTATGGGCGGAATTTTCTCATGTCTTTGCAGAGTCCTGTCCCTGTGCAAATGGGAACTGCCATGTTCGGGGGCAGGACTCACGATTTTTCGCCATTCCACTACTTTTGTTAAGATGGAAAGGCTCTCTGTTGTGACGAAAATCTGGGCTGCCTCGACAAATATTGTAAGAGTTTTAACAACACCAGGTTAAAGTCCAACAGGTTTATTTGGTAGCAAATACCATTAGCTTTCGGAGCACTGCTCCTTCGTCAGATGGAGTGGAAATGTGCTCTCAAACAGGGCACAGAGACACAAAATCAAGTTACAGAATACTGGAGAACGCTCCAAGGCGGCCTTCACGACACACGACAGCGCAGAGTCGCTGAGCAGAAACTGATAGCCAAGTTCCGCACACATGAGGACGGCCTAAACCGGGATGTTGGATTTATGTCACACTATCAGTAACCCCCACAGCTTGCCTCCTGGACTTGCAGGCTGTCCTGTCTGGAAACAATACACATCTCTTTGACCTGTGCTTAATGCTCCCTCCACCCACATTGTCTGTACCTTTAAGACCTGGTTGGCTGTAGGGATTCGCATTCTAATCAGTATTCTGTAACTTGATTTTGTGTCTCTGTGCCCTGTTTGAGAGCACATTTCCACTCCATCTGACGAAGGAGCAGTGCTCCGAAAGCTAATGGTATTTGCTACCAAATAAACCTGTTGGACTTTAACCTGGTGTTGTTAAAACTCTTACTGTGTTCACCCCAGTCCAACGCCGGCATCTCCACATCATGTCTACAAATGTCAGACTGTTTTTATGCCAAATGTGTATGATTGACTCAAGGAAGTGGTGAACCATACCTTCATTCTATCAATTCTCACTGAAATCAATTATCCCTTCCTGATATTTGGATTCTATCAGGAGACTCTGGATAAAACATTGCTAGGTACTTACCATAATGTGTTCCAGTAGGGAATCTATTGCCAGTATATTATCAAAGTAGGTTCTGCAAGAAAAGAAAAATGGATTGAAGTAGGAACCTCGACTTCATTCAAATTGCTTTTGAAGTTCTCTGTGCTAATCTTTGTTCTTTTGATGGAAAGGATCTGCTCTGAATGGAATGAGTGCTCCCAGGATTACAACCTCATATGCCATTTATAACAAAAAGAACAGCTTGAACACTTTACGGGATCCTTCTTGTCATATCTGATCTGCTTGAAATACTTTCCTTGATTGTCCAACATTTGAAGTATCAAGTGTTTCCATCCACTTACGAGATGAGACACCTGCGGTCAATCATTTCTGATTCATTTGACTTACTTCTCCTTACCAATTCATTAGTGTGGATAGCAGATGTAAATCACAATATCATTTCTGACTCAAGAGACGTGAAGCAGGATTCTAGTGGTCATGTGGCAGTTTGCATTTCTCAGCCATTTTTAGACTAGACAGGGGCAGAGGTTCTCAAATCTTCTATGAAGGGGCCTTTGATACAACTGGAAATTTCCAAGCAGCACATACAAACCATGCCTCATTCATTCTTGACATGTTGATTGGTTAGGGATCGTTAACATTCAAAGGGTGGAATTTGCCCAAAATTTAGCTGTCACTTTCAGCATGAATCCCAATGGCCCTGTTGGTGCGATCTGGACCGCAATTTTTCCCCACATGATAAACACCGTGCCTATGGCGCAAAGTGTCTGATTTGCCCGCCCTGGGGGTCATCACGGCTCCACAGCACTTGTTCTTATTCAAGCCAGGAGGATGGCAGGGGGAATCTTCTGGAGGGGGCCCTGCTGACAGGAAACCTTCCAACAAGTTCAGGAACCCTGCCTGGGGGACAGTGGCGGCATCCTCCACAAGGGACGGGTGTGCAATGCCGCAAGATGAACGACCTATTCCACTCTGTCAGGGTAAGTGCTCCCTGTATTCTCTCTGTACTCCACCTTTCCATCACCCCTCGGAATGTAACCTCGAACCCACATGCTGCCATCAAGCAGGGCCGCAGCACCCAACTCCAACAGCTTCCTCACATCCCCTGGGATCCCTCTCCTCACAGCCCCCCCAACTGTTCACCCACATTAATAGGTTTCATCAACATCTGATCCGTCAGGTGGCCAGCAAACTTCATCCACATTTGTGTTCCTGCAGAATAAGCTTGCTCACAATTGCTGTCGGGCGGTGGGATGTCAAAGGCTAAAATCTTCTTGAGGAGAGAATCCTGGAGTTCACAGGGGAGGAGTATGAATGGGCCTGTGCTGAGAGCAAGATGAGCCTGTGAGAAAGAAGTGAGGAGTCACTGCACATTCATCCAGACGACCAAGCTCAATTGAGTTCTGTGTCTCCCAGACCATTGCCCTGGCAATGTACTCATACCATGTTGCTTTCCTTGTAGGAGCATCATCTCATCAGCTTGGCCCATCCAGCAGCAGGGTTCTACCACCTACCCACAGGGTTACTATGATTCTACCCACGACACAGCCTCAGAGATGTCAGAGGAGAACACCAAAGATGTGTGATGGCTATCACCCGCATCATTACCAGCACAGAGACACGCACCTCGGTGGGAAATCTTAGCAGGCAAGTTTCTGGGTCACTATCTGGTGAACGCCATGCTGCTTCTGATGTACATCAAGTGGAGGCAGGAATGTCCCGGGATCAGACAATCGGAAGTCTGCTGGATCCCAGGACTTAGCATTGCCCCAGCCAGGTGCCATGCCTCTGAGCACGTTCATCTCTCAGATGTTGAGATGCAAAGGCAGAACCGGGAATATGAAGAGGGATCATCAGCGATACTCCTGCAGCTGCAAGGCCAACTGTTGGAGTCCCAAATCTGGCAATGCGTGGCACCAAGGCCAATTTTGCAAGGATGGCATCTGTAGTGGAAAGCCTGGAGCTCAAAGTCAGATCCATGTTGGAAAATGTGCAAAATTTGTCTCAGTTCCTGAGGACCGTGGTTGAAAGCTTTAACAGCATGGCGCAGACAATGGTAGGCCTCCAGTGCCAGATGCCGGTGAGGCTGTGGAGCTCACTCCAGCTGCCCTTCCATCCCATGGAGTAAACCAAGGGCTATGGGCACCCAGAGAGAGGATTATCTGCTTGAGCACAGGCCGGGGCCTTCTTCCCAGGAGACCCTGGAAATGCCCAGCCAATTGAACCCCCTTCCTGAGTGCGACACAACTCAGGCACAGCAGGCAGAACAGTGTAACGCAACAACACCAGTGCCACTCAAAAGTAGGCCGGAGTTCTCCAGAGGACGCCTGCCAAAGGTATCTCAGGTAATAAGGCTTGGAAGGCAGCAGGCAGCCTCCACCTCTGATGTGCATCCTGGGGACATCCCTGGAGGATGTGTGGTCCCAAGACCGAGTACAGATCCTTTGAGGTCAAAGTCAGGTTGCAAAACAGAAGTGTGCTGCAACAAAACATGCTTCCACTTGGTTGATTAGATCCCTTTGAGAACTGGACACTGTGTATAGAACATCTAAGTTATTATTTTATGGCCAAAAGAATAGAAGAGGAGAGGAAGGAGAAGGCAATCCCTTCATGTGTGTGTGGGACCCAAGCCTACAGTCTAATCCACAGCCTAACGTCCCTGAACACACCCAATTCAAGTATATTCATGGAGACAGTGGATTTGTGAAGGCGCATTATCCAAAGATCTCAGTCATCCTGCTGGGTTTTAAGTTTAATTCCACTGGGAGAGTTCCAGGAGAGACCATTGCAACCTACATTATGAAGCTAAGGCAGATGGCAGAACTCTGTGACTTTGGGGCCACCCTGGACGATATGCTGAGAGATCGCTTCATTTGTGGAGTCAGTAATGAGGCGATTCAGAGAAAGCTGTGAGTGAAAACAGATATCAATTTTAATAAGGCATGGAGATAGTGCTGGCGATGCAGTCAGCAGTTGTATCAAAAGTGAAGACGCTAGTTTTGAAGGGGAAACAAATGTAGCCGCAAGCAGAGTCAGAAGATTTAGGAAAGTTAATGCAACACCAAAAATTGAAACAGATCGCCATGGGGGGTGATCACTCCCCAGAAACTTGCAGATCTAAGGAAACAGAGGGCCCGATTTTACCATTTTCATTCTAAGTGCTGAATCTGGGCGTAATGCAGATCCGACTTAGAAACCTGTTTTCAGAGGCCCCCACACGCACTCAGCCTGAAAAAAACATCTCCAGTCCCATTCGCGATGTGGGTGGGGCTTAGCACGGCCGAAACGATCGGAGCTCTGAACTGCGCATGCGCAGTTAGAAAAAAATTTGAAAAAGCGCGCCCGTGTCAGATCGCTCGTGGGCTGCAGAAAGCGGAGAACAAAGAACAAAACAGCACAGGAACAGGCCCTTCGGCCCTCCAAGCCCGCGCTGCTCCCTGGTCCAAACTAGACCATTCTTTTGTATCCCTCCATTCCCACTCCGTTCATATGGCTGTCTAGATAAGTCTTAAACGTTCCCAGTGTGTCCGCCTCCACCACCTTGCCTGGCAGCGCATTCCAGGCCCCCACCACCCTCTGTGTAAAATATGTCCTTCTGATATCTGTGTTAAACCTCCCCCCCTTCACCTTGAACCTATGACCCCTCGTGAACGTCACCACCGACCTGGGGAAAAGCTTCCCACCGTTCACCCTATCTATGCCTTTCATAATTTTATACACCTCTATTAAGTCTCCCCTCATCCTCCGTCTTTCCAGGGAGAACAACCCCAGTTTACCCAATCTCTCCTCATAACTAAGCCCCTCCATACCAGGCAACATCCTGGTAAACCTCCTCTGTACTCTCTCCAAAGCCTCCACGTCCTTCTGGTAGTGTGGCGACCAGAACTGGACGCAGTATTCCAAATGCGGCCGAACCAACGTTCTATACATCTGCAACATCAGACCCCAACTTTTATACTCTATGCCCCGTCCTATAAAGGCAAGCATGCCATTTGCCTTCTTCACCACCTTCTCCACCTGTGACGTCACTTTCAAGGATCTGTGGACTTGCACACCCAGGTCCCTCTGCGTATCTACACCCTTTATGGTTCTGCCATTTATCGTATAGCTCCTCCCTACATTATTTCTACCAAAATGCATCACTTTGCATTTATCAGGATTGAACTCCATCTGCCATTTCTTTGCCCAAATTTCTAGCCTATCTATATCCTTCTGTAGCTTCTGACAATGCTCCTCACTATCTGCAAGTCCTGCCAATTTTGTGTCGTCCGCAAACTTACTGAAAGCGGCCCGGGAGCGACAAGCGGGAGTGATGGCCCCCACACACACCATTGTCTCCCTTATCCACCCCCCCACTACCCAGACCGATTGCCACCCCTGCCCTCCTCCCCCCTCCCCCACCGATCGCCCACAGAGTGGCAGCGGACCCTGCTGCCCCCGCTTCCCCACCAGAGATCCATCTGACCCCCCCCCCCGGAGATCCATCTGCTCCCCCCCCACCAGTGAGTGTTCAGGCCTCCCTCCCCCAGACAACGATCTGGCCTCACTCACCCCCTCGCCCTGCAAAGGAACATCTGACCCGCCTCCTCCTCCCTCCCCACCAGACAACGATCAGCCCTCCACCCCCGCCCCCCCCACCACCAGAGATACATCTGACCTGCCTCCTCCTCCTCCACCCCCAACCAGACAATGATCTGACCTCACTCCCCTCCCCCCCCCCCCCCCGCAACCAGACAGCAATCTGGCCTCACTCCCCTCCCCCCCCCCAACCAGAGAATGATCTGACCCGCCTCCCTCCTCCCCCCCACCACTGATCTGAGTCAGAGAGCCGTTGGAAGCTCTGAACGTGCTCTTCATCAGCTGGAGCACCCGATTCAGACTTTTATTTAGCAGGTCCATTACGGCGCGGTTCCGGATTGGTAAACGCGGTGGTAAAGGGGGAAATGTTGATAAAGTTGGGTGGGCAGTTCATTAATTCAATTTAAATGCATGCAAATGCATTTAAATCGCCATTGCGCCCGTTTTGGGTGTGAATCGAATCACTGCCATTCCTGGGTTTCGGTAAAGTGGCAATCTGCACGGACGCGGATCGCGTTAATGGCCTCACACCCGACTTTACCACGTTTATGCGCCCGAAAATGGGCGCGACGCAATGGTAAAATTGGGCCCAGAATGTTATTCATGCCACAGGAAGGGGCACTTGAGGCACCGGTGTAAGAGCAAGCCAAATCTGCTCAGTGCTAAAGGCAGTAGCACATCGCAAGTACACAGTGTAGAAAGTTGCCCTGCTAATGCCAATGAAGTGGAGATGCCGGCGTTGGACTGGGGTAAACACATGAACAACATGAAAGAGGACAAGATAGCCCCCATCACCATGGTGTTTTGGGTTAATGGTAAACCTATAGAACTAGAAACAGACATGGGAGAGTCTGCAATCATACTGGGGGATCAAACATAAAGGTACTTGTGAGAAGAGGTTCAGCTTTTGGTTTAACAAAAGCATCAGGAAAATTGGTGACCTATATGGGAGAGAACGTCATGATCATGGGTACTGCCACTGTACCAGTGAGCTATCTGCAGCAATCTGCCCAACGCCCACTAATGGGCGTAACAGGCCGAGGAACAAGTCCACTGGGCTGCAACTGGCTCAAAGAAATGTATCTCTTCTTAAAAGTTACCAATTTCAAAGTGAATTGCAATAATATATTTGCATAAATTATCACCTAAATGATATAATTATTAAATAAAATATTGGAATCACTTACTTGGATACATCCAGCAGAAAATCATTCATTTCACTCTGCTTGGCAAGACCTTTGGAAATCTGAAAGCGGAATTTTCAAATCAGAGCAATATAATAAAGGACTTTTACCCTCATTGATTTCAATTAAGCGTGTCCACACCTTTATGTACATAAGTGGATTTTTAAGCTAGTGAATGAAAGATTTGATAAGAGTAAATAGGGAGACATATTTTCTACTGGTAGGTGGGTCAGTAACCATTGGCAAAGACTGAAGTCGGGTGGGAAAAGCTACGTTGAAGCAGTCACTTAAATGGTGACTTTTTTGGTTGTATAGTTGTGGACTTTGAAAAAAAAAACTTCAACAGCTTGGTCCCACACGGTGTATCGCTGGCAGGCCAGTTTCTGACTTGCCTGCCCAATCAGCAACTTAGTCAGCCAAGGATTGGGCGCCATTTGTAAAGACCGCCCTAGTGCAGAGAAAGTAAAGGAGTTCCCCCTGGAATCACTGCCTCTGGCACTGTCCGGGAATGACCCTCTCGCTCTGAGCGCTGTACTTACCTGAGCTCCCCTTGGAGCTTTCCTCACCAGGTTCATGCTTTGGGATCCCAGTCATGATTCATGCTGTTCTGCTGTCACCCCAACATGGATGAATTTTCTGACTGGGGTGGGAAGGGTGATGATTCAGGCAGGGAGGCCTGATAATTATATAGTAATATATTCAAATGTTCCCAACATTCAAAGTCAGGAAATGCACTGATTGGGGAAGGGTACAATCATGTTATGCGTTTATATTGACGTAAAATGTGACTTAGAAGTCCTGGCGATATTTTCTGCTCCCATCGCCAAACCCATCTATAGAACCATAGAATCCCTACACTGCAGAAAGAGGCCACTCGGCCCATCAAGTCTGCACCATCTCTCCAAAAGAACATCCTGCCTGGGCCCTCCCCTCCACCTTATCCCTGTAATTCCACACATTTACCACGGCTAATCCACCTAACCTTTGGGCACTAAGAGACAATTTAGCATGGCCAATCCACCTAACTCGCACATCTTTGGGCTGTGGGAGGAAACTGGAACACCTGGAGGAAACCCATGCAGATACCGGGAGAACTTGGAAACTTCATACCATCACCCAAAGCCAGAGTCAAACCCGGTGTCTGTTGCTGTGAGGCAGCAGTGCTAACCACTGTGTCACTGTACTGCCCAATGCCTGACATGATTGGGAGTGGAAAATCCCAACCATTTATTATGATCAGGAATACACTGCTTGAAAAGGTGGAGAAAGCAAATTTAAAAGTAACTTACAAAACTGAATTAGATACAGACTTTAACTAGAAAAACAAATGTAGGTCAATGGAGAAAGAGCATGCGAATGAGATTATTTTGTAAGACTTTTTAGAAGAATCAGCAGAGGTATGCTGGATTGAATGGTCTCTTTCTATGCTCTATAATTAGACAATGAGACAACAATGAAGCAGATTGCTTTGTACTGGGTATCACCGAGTTTCTTGGAGCTTTGGCCTAGCTTCACCCATCTAGGCAACTGGAATGTCTTCAAGCACTGACCTTGTGCCTGTTAGATTATTAGCTATTTAGTTAGTGAATGCAAAGTCCCTAAGCCAAGCAGTTTTCTGGTCCTGCTTTGTTGAGTGCGGATGGGCCTCTGCTGAGTCTGTGGACTGGACATTCTTCTATGATGTGGTGTATAATTTGCTCTCTCCCACAGGCACATGTGACTGGCACTAATGCCCATCTGTGGAGGTTGACCAAGAGGGGCCATGGCCAATCCTCTCTTTCCTTGGAAAGTTGAAACCAGGCAATTGTTGGGTTGGGTTTGAGACCAGGTACTTGTTTATCATGTCCAATGATTCCCATCCATCTGTCCAAGTGGATTTTGCATTGAAATCCTGCGTGGGAAGGTTTTTCCAGATTGGCCTTCTTGATGGGAGTTGTACCTTGGGTGGGCTTAATAGATGAGCATGAAGTGGGGAAAACTGCAAACTTTTTCTATCATTTTGTGGGTTGTTGCAAGTCGGCAGATATGTGGAGAACGTGATGTTTACCAGGACAGGGAGCCAAGGATGTGGTGTTAAGTGTAATGTTCCAGTAATGATATGCATGGCAGCATTCAGTTGGGTGTCAACTCTTTTGTGTGTATGTGATGATCTTGACTAAACAGGAGCACAGTGTTCTGCAACTGAGCATGAGAGTGCAAGTACTGAGGTTCGGAAGGTAGCAGCACCCTATGTTGAGCCGACTAGGTTTGCAATCAAAGTTGTTTCTGGACTTAATCTTGGCTGCAGTTGGTTGTAGATGTTCCTGGAATGTCAATGTCCTGAATCTGTAACTAATGGTGTTCTGCAGGGATCAGTGCTGGGACCTCTGCTGTTTGTAATATATATATAAATGACTTGAAAAAAAATGTAGCTGGTCTGGTTAGCAAGTTTGCAGATGATACTAAGATTGGTGGAGTTGCGGATAGTGATGAAGATTGTCAGAGAATACAGCAGGATATAGATAGGCTGGAAAATTGGGCAGAGAAATGGAGATGGAATTTAATCTGGACAAATGCGAGGTGATGCATTTTGGTAGATCCAATTCAGGTGGGAGCTATAAAATAAATGGCAGAACCATCAGGAGCATAGACACACGGAGAGATCTGGAAGTACAGGTCCACAGATCCTTAAAAGTGGTAGCACAGGCGGAAAAGGTGGTGAAGAAAGCATACGGCATGCTTGCCTTCATCAGACAGGGCACCGAGTTTGAAAGTTGGAAAATTATGTTACAGTTATATAAAACGTTGGTTAGGCCGCATTTGGAATACTGTGTCCAATTCTGGTCACTACACTACCAGAAGGATGTGGAGACTTTGGAGAGTACAGAAAAGGTTTACCAGGATGTTGCTTGATATGGAGGGTATTAGCTATGAGGAGAGATTGAGTAAACTGGGATTGTCCTCCCTGGCAAGACGGAGGCTCAGGGGCGACCTGATAAAAGTTTATAAAATTATGATAGGTAGGATGAACAGTAGGAAGTTTTTTCCCAGGGCAGAAATGACAATTACAAGGGGGCACAAGTTCAAGATAAAGGGGGGGAAGGTTCAGTGGAATTTGCAGGGGAATTGTTTTACACAGAGGATGGTGGGGGCCTGGAATGCACTGTCAAGTAAGGTGGTTGAGGCAGATACGTTACGACCATTTAAGACTCATTTGGATAGACACATGAACAGACGGGTCTAGATGAGACAACGTGATTGACACAGGCTTGGAGGGCCGAAGGGCCTGTTCCTGTGCTGTAATGTTCTTTGTCCTGTTTAAGGTCAATCTGAAGAATGTAGGAGTTGTGTGGTGCTTTAACTTGTAGCCATTAATATGGATGTTGAACTCTTTACTGGCTTTCGTATTGTGAAGATGGAGTAAGATGGACACTGTTTCTGCAGGATTTTGCTTGAGTTGCCGCATGTTGCAGTATTGTTCAAGTTTTGACAAGTCCTCGTTTAGGTTCTGGTACAAGGTGTCAAAGTCGAAGGCTTATATGATTTTTCGGGAAGTAATTCTTGGAATATCATTTGTGTACAAGTTGAACAGAGTTGAGGCAGTACGGGTCTTGGTGGGGGGTGGGGGGGGGCTACTTCTCACAGAATAACCAGTCTCTGACCTAGACACTCCAAGTGACACAGCATTCATATGACTGCTTGTTTCTAGGCAATGACAATCCCAGGATGTTGATGATGGGGGCTCAGCAATGGTAACACCATTAAATATTGAGGGAAGATAGTTGAGTTTAATTGCCCATGAGCAGATGTGGCGGGGCTGAAAAGCTTTGACGTGGTCTCATAGAATCATAGAAACCCTACAGTGCAGAAGGAAGCCATTCGGCCCATCGAGTCTGCACCGACCACAATCCCACCCAGGCCCGACCCCCACATATTTTACCCGCTAATCCCTCTAACCTACGCATCCCAGGACCCTAAGGGGCAATTTTTTTAACCTGGCCAATCAACCTAACCCGCACATCTTTGGACTGTGGGAGGAAACCGGATCACCCGGAGGAAACCCACACAGACACGAGGAGAATGTGCAAACTCCACACAGACAGTGACCCGAGCCGGGAATCGAACCCGGGACCCTGGAGCTGTGAAGCAGCAGTGCTAACCACTGTGCTACCGTGCCGCCCCACTGTGCTACCGTGCCGCCCCACTGTGCTACCGTGCCTATTAGACAAAGTGTAGCCTAGCTCTGTCTACAGCATATTGCTTATGCTGTTTAGTGTGCATGTAATCCTGTGCTGTAGTTTCACAAGATTGACATCTTGTTTTCTGTCTGTTGCTGGATTTGGCATGTTTTTCCATACCACTCAATGAATCAAGGTTCGTTCCCTGCCTTAGTGATCATGCAGACTAAGGGATGGGCTGGACCATGACGTTACACATTGTGGTAATATGTAATTCTGTTGCTGCTGATGGCTTACAGCACCTCCTGCTTTAAGCTGCTTGATCTCGCCAATATGGGAGTGTGGAAGGTTTTGGGAGAATTGAAGGAGATTGTGGATGGGTAAGGGGTGAGGACTTGACTGCCATGAGTATACCTGGACTGGCATACCATTAAACAGAGGAAGGCCTTCTAGCCTATGTGTCTTACTATCTGTCAACATATCCTCTGGAGGCAGTGAGCCCAATTCCATCTTGCCCCATCACCTCAGAATGAAAATATGATGGGTAGGTTCTCCTTAATGGAGATGGTTTATGGAGTCTGGAACTTTCCTGACTCATCCTTCCCATCTCCTTCACAAGATTTTACTTTGCTATTCTGCCTCTTGATCTCTATTAGACTATCCCTGCCTCTTGATCTCTATTAGACTATCCCTGGTGCTCTCCTGTGTATTTCTTAGTGACTCCATTAATTCTCCTCTTTCCCCACTGTTACTCTTTCTTTCTTGTTGACACCACGTGTATATGCCAGGAGATCTGAAACAAAAACAGAAAATGATAGAATCCTACCTGAACTTGATGAATTGCCACTAATGCCCACGCTAAATTTGCAGTGGCAATCTGAAACAAAGAGCAAAAATAAGGGTTCAGCATATGATCTGAACAAACTAAGATATTTTCCCAGTACCTCTCCAATTCTTGCCTCTCTTGTTCGAAAGGCACCGACTTTTGTTTTGGTTTGGTTTAATTAACAAGGCAGTCTTCCATTCCCACAACAACGGCCAATTGGCTGCTTCCCTTGTCTGGATCGTGACCATGAATAAAGGAAAGTTATTTAATCATAGGGAACAAAACAAAGCCTAAACCTATTTTCATTCAATGTGCACACTTATTATTTCCTTTGGATTCAGGAGAAGAAATCCTGGTTGAATTATTCCAGTCTTGCTGATATCAACTAACACTGCTGGTACACATGGCTCATTCACATACTGATCCACTCAGCCACTGGTGCAACTTCCACTCCATAATATTTCAATCTTTATCTCACAGACATGGCAATATGTTTTACATACACTGTTGGTGGTTTACGGGAAGTATAATAAACCATCAAAGTTTGGAATCATGCTGATTTTTCTGGATTAGCTAAGCCTAAATATTTTAGGGCTGTTGAAAGTCATAGGAATATTTATTAAAAGCTGCATCTTTGCCTTATGTTTAAGTCTGAGTTAATGAGACTTCTGCTCCACAGCAAGAGTAGAAACCCACCTGCTGTTGATCACTGTCAAAGGGATTTCTGCCGCGTTGTCGATGCAACTCCAAAACACCTATCAAGTCATTACTGGTGGTAACTATTGGTAAACAGAGGACAGATTGAATAGCATTTGCTGATTCCAACCATGTTCCTTTGGGGAATCGATTATCCTAAAAGGAAGAAAAAGAGAACACGATAGTGCAATGGATGCAACATGAGTAGGCGACATTGACTATTTTTCTCTGATACAAGAATATCACTGCTGTTTGCTTGCAATCTGTCATATAAATTAGTGAACGTGGATTCTTTAGTAATATACAAAATGGCAAGTAAAACATGCTACTATTCATGCAGTCCCCGTACATGAAATACTTTTCATAATCTTTCAAACTTTAAACAGTTAGCTCTTATTATTCTATTTTTATGGAAGCTTAAAAGAAGTAAAGGTTTTATCCAGATATTTTGTTTATATTATTCCAGTACATTGGCTGTTTCCTGAAATTAGTTACAAACACCTCCAATTTAATAAACATTGCATTTTGTATTCATTTATGGTACAAAAATAGAAACATAAAAAGTTACTGCACTTCATTCTTATTTTTATATGGAGTCCTATATTGCAAAAGTAAGTTGTACAGGAAACAATGCTAAAATGAAGGCACAAAAAGTTAAAAGTTGACTAACAACATAAAACAGTAGCCGGTCAATGAATGATTCCGGGATTGGATGGATGCAACCAGTTGTATGGAGTTCCCCAGCGATTGCAGTAATTAAGTTGGGACAGGGTGGGCACACTGCAAGCATGGCATGATTCTTGTGTGCATAAAACTGCTCACTAATGAGGTGTAAGATTTGCTCAGAAATCATGATGCAGCGTCAGTGGCAATCATTATTTTTCACACCATAGCCGATACCCTGCCAAATTTGCGTAAGATTCTGCCTTATGGGCGGGATTTTCGGGCCCTTCCTGCTGACAGGATCTTCTGATCCCACTGAAGGTCACTGCTTGCAGCGGGTTCCCTGCTGGTGGAGTGGGCGAGCCTTGCAAAGCACCATAGACTTTGACAGGACCAGAAGGTCCCGCCGGTGGCCAATGACGAGCTGCCTCTGCCACAGGAAAACACAGTGCGGGACAGTCAGAAGATCCAGGTCTATGTTTTTAAAGTTAAATGGGGGCATTTTTGAGGGCATGAAAGCTGAGCTGCCTGTTGTGACTTGGCAAATTAGGTTAAGGGATATGTCAATAGAGATGCAATTGCAATCATTTAAGGGGATATGTCAGACTACACAGAATAGATATTTTCTAATGAGTAAGAAAAATTCCAAGGGATGGACCCACCATCTACGGTTAACTAGAAAGGTTAAGTATAGCTTCAAACTTAAAGAAAAAACATTTCATTGTGCAAATACAGATGGTAGGGCAGATGAATACAAGGAACAGGAAAGGTGAATAAGGAAAGAAAAATTAGAGCACAGATAATAAGAATTTGTATAAATATTTCAAAAAGAAATGAGGTAACAAGATGAGTGTTGGTTTGATAGAAAGTGAGTCTAGAGAATTGATAATGGTAAACAAGAAATGGTAGATAAACTGAACAGGTATTTCGTATCAGTCTTCACTATAGAGGATAGAAGTAACATCTCAGGAGCAGCTATAAACTAGGAATTGGAAGGGTGGGAGGAACTCAATCACAAGTGAAGTGGTACTAATTAAGTTGTTGGAGCTGCGGGCAGACAATTGCCTGGGTCCTGATGGACTTCTTCCTAGGATCTTAAAAACATGTCTAGTGAGATAGTCGATGCATTGGTTTTAATTTTCCAAACCACCCTAGATTCGGGGAAGATCCTATTCGATTGGAAGATAGCAAATATAGTTCCATTATTCAAAAAGGCAGTGAGGAAGAAAGCAGGAAACTACAGGCCAGTTAACTTAACATCTGTTGTAGGGAAAATGTTGGAAGCTATTATCAAAGAGGTCATAGCAGGGGTCTTGGATAAGCATTCCGCTCATCGTCTCGGACCCACTCCTCTCTTCCTCAAACTGAATATAAAATTCCATCATATTATGGTTACTGCCACCTAGGAGCGCCTTCACTATGCCATCATTAATGACTCCCATCTCATACACAATACCAGGTCTAGTATAGCCTCTCTCTGGTTGTTCCAAGAAAGTCCCGAAAACATTTAATGAATTCCTTACCTAGGCTACCTTTGTCCATCTGACTTTTCCAGTCTACATGTAAATTAAAATCTCTCATGATTATTGCCATGCCTTTCTGAGAAATTTCAATTATTTCTGCTCCACCCTACCATGTGGTTACTATTAGGAAGCCTGTACACAACTCCCACAAGTGACTTCGTGCCTTTACCATTTCTCATCTCTACCCAAATCGTTTCCACATTCTGGTTTCCTGAACTTAGGTCACACTTTACAACACTAACTAACAGAGCTACCCCTCCACTTTTTACTCGCTTCCTGTTCTTCCTACATGTCCTGTACCCTCCAATAATCAGGACCCAATCCATGACTTCCAGCAGCCATGTCTCCGTAATGGCTATAAAATTGTACTTAATTGTTTCTATGTGCGCTCTCAGTTTCCCGGTGTTTCCATCCCTACCCGATGAGTTAATGGAGAACACATTCTGCCCATCAAAGTAGCCCCACCACCATATGAGTGTTGATTAGCTGTAGATGGAACTTCGATGGCTCACTTGGTCAGAAAACCTGCCTCAGAGGGCTGCTAGCTAATCTGATTTCAAACTTAGCAGCACCAGTGGCAGCAGTGGTCAAGACTGGGACTACAAGCCAGATTCCAAGTCCCAGAGTCCAGGACCAGGTAGGTTCAGGGGTCTCAAGGCAGTCCAGATCCAAGGAGTTAGTGAGAGGGATTTGGATCTTGAAAGATGGGTCAGGGACAAGAGTACCCTGAGGGAGAGGCCTTGGAGGGGAGCACCTGATGTGGAAATGGTTTCCTCGAATAAGTACCTGCTTTTTCACACCCAATGCTCTAGCAGGGTAACCTTCTGGGCTTCCCCATGCCACCACCCTCATAACTGAGGTGGGAAGTGGCTCTCAGCCACTTAAGAGCCTCAATTGGGGTGAGAATGCGTGGACCACTTTAGGCCTTGCCTGCCCCACATAAAATACTGGACAGAATAGTTAACCTGCCAGCTGGGGCCTGTAAAGTTCTGCCCAAAGTCTGCATTGCTCAGAAGAAAAGTTGAAATTTAATTGTGATGATATTACTCAGTGGTTTTGTGGTCCTTCGTTATCATTGGATAGCAACCATAGCTAGAGGTTTCTAGGCTGCAAGTCTACTACATTTCATTGGAAAACATACATTATTCCAAAATACAACATTAGTAGTGCATTTTGTTGATCCATACCACTGAAACCCCAATTTTAGGCACATTGCTGGTTAAGAATACCAGGCTTATCTTACAAAAGGGGAGTGAAATAAGTGAGGAGCATAAGCTGTTTCTTTTACACATCTAAATGTTTGGTTCAATGTAGCACTGGCAGCAGCCTGTGAGTAACTTTTTCTTTGTTTAATTCCATATGGGAAAATAAAGAATGAGAAGAAAAAATAAGTTTATCTTTATGCTTCAACTTCTCCCATTCCCAAACTTACAAACTGTCCCTTTCTATCTTTCAGTCATCATTTAGTCAACAGTTTCCTTCTATGCCAGGATCCCTCCAGTAACTCATCTGATTAATAATTATCAATGTGCAAGTCCAGTGATTATGAGAATGCGGAAAGACTGTTCAATTATTCGTGAAGGGCAAGTCGTGCCTCACAAATTTGATTGAATTTTTTGAGGAGGTAACTAAGTGTGTTGATGAAGGTAGGGCAGTTGATGTCATATACATGGATTTTAGTAAGGCGTTTGATAAGGTCCCCCATGGTCGGCTTATGATGAAAGTGAGGAGGTGTGGGATAGAGGGAAAGTTGGCCGATTGGATAGGTAACTGGCTGTCTGATCGAAGACAGAGGGTGGTGGTGGATGGAAAATTTTCAGACTGGAGGCAGGTTGCGAGTGGAGTGCCACAGGGATCAGTGCTTGGTCCTCTGCTCTTTGTGATTTTTATTAATGACTTAGAGGAGGGGGCTGAAAGTTGGATCAGTAAATTTGCTGATGACACCAAGATTGGTGGAGCAGTGGATGAGGTGGAGGGCTGTTGTAGGCTGCAAAGAGACATAGATAGGATGCAAAGCTAGGCTGAAAAATGGCAAATGGAGTTTAACCCTGATAAATGTGAGGTGATTCATTTTGGTAGGACTAATTTAAATGTGGATTACAGGGTCAAAGGTAGGGTTCTGAAGACTGTGGAGGAACAGAGAGATCTTGGGGTCCATATCCACAGATCTCTAAAGGTTGCCACTCAAGTGGATAGAGCTGTGAAGAAGGCCTATAGTGTGTTAGCTTTTATTAACAGGGGGTTGGAGTTTAAGAGCCGTGGGGTTATGCTGCAACTGTACAGGACCTTGGTGAGACCACATTTGGAATATTGTGTGCAGTTCTGGTCACCTCACTATAAGAAGGATGTGGAAGCGCTGGAAAGGGTGCAGAGGAGATTTACCAGGATGCTGCCTGGTTTGGAGGGTAGGTCTTATGAAGAAAGGTTGAGGGAGCTAGGGCTGTTCTCTCTGGAGCGGAGGAGGCTGAGGGGAGACTTAATAGAGGTTTATAAAATGATGAAGGGGATAGATAGAGTGAACGTTCAAAGACTATTTCCTCGGGTGGATGGAGCTATTACAAGGGGGCATAACTATAGGGTTCGTGGTGGGAGATATAGGAAGGATATCAGAGGTAGGTTCTTTACGCAGAGAGTGGTTGGGGTGTGGAATGGACTGCCTGCAGTGATAGTGGAGTCAGACACTTTAGGAACATTTAAGCGGTTATTGGATAGGCACATGTAGCACACCAGGATGATAGGGAGTGGGATAGCTTGATCTTGGTTTCAGATAAAGCTCGGCACAACATGGTGGGCCGAAGGGCCTGTTCTGTGCTGTACTGTTCTATGTTCTAATTAATCAGGTATAGAAAAGTCTTGCCGGGCTTGGGGTCATACTGTTATGGAGGACCTTTAAAATTGACAGCACAGCCCTGATGTGGAACTCCTACCCCATTTCAAACAGATCCAATTTTTGCCAACATGGAGAAGAGGACAGGTTGTGAATCACACAGGAGTGCAGCTCAAACTCAGCAGGGTCCTTTGAAGTTATAAGTTCAAATAAACCTAATTTCAAGGATCTTAACCTGAAGTGTGGAGGTTACAATTGATAGGGTAGACCTAAAAGCTTTTGAAGAGATGATATGGTATGTTTAAGTGCTGTGATCAGAGGTTTTTAAAAATGTCTTGATCTTTAAATATGTAAAGAAAACAGGCTAAAACCTTGTGAGCTTAAAATACCCGCTGCTGGACTGTATTGATTGACAAGAGTAGGTAACCTCTGGTAGGTTTAAAAAATCCATCTGGTCATTCAGTTTCAATAGTGTTTTTTGCTGATATTGCCCCAAGGGCTATTATTATGCCATTATGAATGCTTATTTGATTTTCAAAATCTATAGTTATCTCAGCGGGGGCTCTGAGTCTACAGTTTAGTTGACAATTTAAAGAGGCTATTAAAGGATTAGCTGTCTTTGATGTGGGGTCTGAATACAGGTTTGTTTGTTTTTATAAGCAATTAGCCATTATGGTATGGGAGATGATGGAATGTGAAAGGTGAGAGCTAGAGAGTCTAACTGCCTCTACAGCAACTGAGGTGAGCCTTCTAACCAGCACATACTTACGCTCACCTGTCCCTGTCGTCCCCTAGAAACTGCTACCAGGGTTAGCGGACCCGACTTGATGATCCTCCCCATCTCTCTGGAGTAAAAAGTGGGTCAAACAGGTTCCTCTAAACTGAGGTAAGTCTGCCGGGTCAGAAAATTTCCCAATTCAAGCCACCTTTATAGCAAAAATCATGCATGTCCTATTGACATGCATATATGTTTGCCAGCAGGATTCACTTGTTATTAATAGATTCTTGGTTGAACATTTACTAACAGGTAATGCAATCACCACTGTTTCTGCTGAAGTGAACTGATTCAGTTGACTTGAGATGAAAACCTGGGACTTGTGCTGGCTGAATGGCTCAGTTCTACGTACCCACATGGTACATTTACCCAGTGTGCATTTGGAAGCCTGAAGAAACGGTAAATTTAACAAACCCTGCCCAGGCACGAAGATTATTGAACACATTTTGATTAATTTCAAGAAGAGAATCTTACACTAGAAACAAATGGTAAAATGTTACACTCAGGTATTTCCATGTTTAAGATAATTAAAACTATGGTTATAATGAAAATCCTTTCATAATGCAAATGATAACAAAATTGTTTAAAGGAGAATTTGTACTTTTAAGTTGCAATGTCATATAACGTGGTTTTCACAGGGCTTACACCTTCCTGGCCAGCTGAAGACTGTAATCACCAATCTTCTCTATGGAACTATTCTGGAATGACTTAGCAGGGTGAGGGGCCCAAATTCATGGAATGCAGGTTTTCCTCCATTAGATAGGGGTAGAAGAATAACTTAAAATGTTCTCCTGAAAATTCTTTTCCCTTTAACAGTATATTATTTCTAATATCACAAAACTCAAATTAACATCAATGTGAAACATAAAATAGAACAGCTATCTTTTCACTTTCATTCTTACCTCAATGAGATCTTGCACTAACAGCGTTTTCTTGAACTTAGCTACATATGATGCTATCGCAATGCCATATGGTTCAGCAGAAACAGTCCTCTGTCTTTGGTCTTTAAATCCCATTGGTGTAAATAAGCACAATGACTGGTGAAAAAAAACCCAAAATAAATCAGTGCCTACCGATTATACCTGTTTAATCAAGCAATAATGCACGAACGACATGCTGAAATCATCAAATTCCTCATTGCATTTTTCACCACCAGTGTTTTATTGGGGACTGTGGGTTTATTTTCTGCCAATAAGTCAAAGAAGCATGCTATGGCGATTCTCTGTGCCAAGGTTTTGTGAAATAAACTTACATTTCACTGTAGTACAATGGTTCAATAACTGTACAGGTTGAGTTATAATAAATATTGAAATAAAATGATTTTTAATTCACCATATTGAATAGTGACAGTGCTTGGAAATTTTACCAGCCTACTGAAGACTGGTTGGGAGGAAGAAGGGGTGGGAGAATTGCAGCAAAAGATATTGGGATAAAAACCTTGTGTATTTACATCTCAAGGGAATATTCCCAATGGCAGGAAGAACATGACACTGCCATCCACCGAATGGAGTGACCATGCTATGAACAAAGGGGCGGCACGGTAGCACAATGGTTAGCACTGCTGCTTCACAGCTCCAGGGTCCCGGGTTCGATTCCCGGCTCGGGTCACTGTCTGTGTGGAGTTTGCACATTCTCCTCGTGTCTGCGTGGGTTTCCTCCGGGTGCTCCGGTTTCCTCCCACAGTCCAAAGATGTGCGGGTTAGGTTGATTGGCCAGGTTAAAAATTGCCCCTTAGAGTCCTGAGATGCATAGGTTAGAGGGATTAGCGGGTAAATATGTGGGGGTAGGGCCTGGGTGGGATTGTGGTCGGTGCAGACTCGATGGGCCGAATGGCCTCCTTCTGCACTGTAGGGTTTCTATGATTCTATGAACACTCCTTCCACCTTCTGTGAGGGCATCTGCCAATTTCTTTGAGATGCTCTCCCAGTGGCTTCCAAAGGTTTGGGTGGAAGGATCGTTGGTCTTGGTTTTCTGAGGCTCAATGACCTGAAGAGGGGGGGGTCACTGGTAGCAATGGCCACTCCCACAGCCTAGACGTCAGTATTAAAAACCGCTCCAGCACCAAGAGAAAAATACAAAAACTTATTGATTTTCTTTACGTGTAACACATGAGCATAATGGTTTAATATAAATTTTACTTTTAATTTTAGTTCCTCATAAACTTCCCATTTATAACATTGTTTTTCTGTTGTCAACCTTATTAGCATACTTCTCTGTCAACTCGAAGTATGCCCACATTATTAATGGAAATAACCAACATAAACTCATCATCTTTCAGTGCTTGCTAGATTGTTTTCCTCACTACTAACAAAATACTCTTTGATTTTTTTCCATTGTCTTGTTAGTAGTTGTAATTTCCAACATAAAAATGTGGATTTTAACATTTTTTCAAAGAATGACTGGCAGTAGGCCTGTCCACTGGTTGGAAAGCTGGTGGCAATCCTGCTGTGGCTATTTCTAATAATGGGATTAAATTTCAATTAGGCAGTTTTGCTGCTTGCCAATGAGGTTCCCAGGGCCTGCAGGTGTATGTCCCATCTTCAAGAGCAGCTGACCAAATAGACAAGCAATGCCACTGGCTACTGCCAGTGCTGCAGTAGGTCCCAGGAAAAGGATTGCCATTGGAACCCTGGAACACTACGAAGTGGGGCAGGTTGTCTGGGGACAGTTAGACAGGCCCTGGCGAAGGTGTATGGGAAGGGGGAGGGTCAGTGCAAATGGCAGGGGTGTTCATCCTGCAGTCTTTGCTGTTTGTGGAACTCTCTGATGGGCAAAGGGTGCCAGAACAGGATGGATCCTCATCAGGTTGAAGACATGTGTGCTCTAGGGTATGGCTGGTGGCTTGCTCAAATGGCATGGCTTCTATCCTGCCTCTTAAGGGCTTCATTTGGCTTTTGTCTTCCAGTGACTATAGAACAGACAAGTAGAGATCTGGTATCATGCTATCTACCAGGTGATGGAGAAAACCACGTACAAGAAAAAGGAGAGAAAAATTAAGCCATTATATAAGGCACCTTCCCAAAGAGATGGACAGCCTTATTATTGCACAAATTCAATCTGACTTTTCTGACAAATTTCATATATGGTTTTCTAAAACTTAAATTGCTCCCACCACTACCAGCACAAGTAACACCTCGTGCTTCACCACTATTTGAAAATATTGCACATGCAGTATTCAAAACAAAGTTGATGAGCTGACAGCACAAATAATGGCAAACGGGTATGACCTGGGGGGGATTACAAAAGAATCAGGTTATAAAAGAATCAGGACTGGGAGTTGAATACCAAGGATATTCAGTATTCCGAAAGACAGACGACAAGGAGTAGGAGGTAGGGTTGCTCTATTGGTTAAGGATGACATCAAGGTTGTATTCAGAAATGATATTGGCACTGGAGACCAAAATGTTGAGTCAGTCTGGGTAGAAATAAGAAGCAAGGAAAGAAACACATTGCTAGGAGTAATTTACAGGCCCCCAAACAGTACATTAGAAGTAGGGCAGAGTATAAACCAGGAAATGAGGAGGGCTTGTGAAAAGGGCACAACAGTAATAATGGGTCACTTTAACATGCATATTGACTAGATTAACTAACTTGGCAAGGATAGCCTTGAGGAAGGATTCCTAGAGTGTATGAGGGACTGTTTCTTAGAGCAGCATGTTATGGAGCCAACCAGAAAACTGGCTACTTTAGATCTGGTATTATCTACTGAGGAAGGATTGATTAATGGCCTTGTAGTTAAGGATCCACTTGGAAGGAGTGATCACAGTATGATAGAATTTCTAATTCAGATGGGAAGTGAGAGGATAGAATCACATACTTGAATTTTAGCATTGGGCAAGGGTAATTATGCAGGCCTAAAGAAAGAGTTGGCCCAAGTGGACTGGGCAAGAACATTAAAGAGGAGGACAGTGGAAGAACAGTGGCAGTTGTTTAGGGAGACATTAAAGACATCTCAACTAAGATACATTCTTGAGAGGAAGAGGAATTGCAAAAGGGTGAAAAATCATCCATGGCTTAATAAGGAAATCAAGGATAACATAAGGGCAAAAATGAGGGCATATAATACTGCAAAAGTTAGTGGTAGCATGGAGAATTGGGAGAACTTCAAACGCCAACAGAAGATGACTAAATACAACATCAAAAATGCTAAAATGGAAGCTAGGTGAAAACATAAAACTGACCCCAAAGTTTCTATAAATATATAAAGAGGAAGAGAATAGTGAAAGTAGATGTCGGCCCTTTAGAGGATGGAAATGATGGGGTAATAATGGGAAATTTGGAGATGGCAGAGGCACCAAACCAATACAGTGGAAGATAATAATTCTGTCCCAAAAACTGCAGTTAATACAGTGGAACTTGGTGAAATTACTATAACCAGGGAGAAGATACTCAATAAACTGAAAGATTTAAAAGTAGATAAGTCCCCAGGACCTGATGGCCTAGACCCTAGGGTGTTAAAGAAGGGGACAGCAGAGATAGTGGATGCATTAGTTGTGATATTCCAAAATTCCCTGGATTCCGGAAAGGTACCAGTGGACTGGAAACATGCTTATTCAAGAAAGGAGAGGAGCAAAAAGTGGGAAACTATAGACCAGTCAGCTTGACTTCTGTGGTGTCATTGAGGAGGAGGTGACTGAGCATCTGAAAAAGCAAAGCTCAATTCACCAGCGTCAGCACGGTTTGTGAAGGGCAAGTCTTGTTTGACAAACCTACTAGGGTTCTTTGATGATGTAACCAGCAAGGTAGATAACAGGGATCCTGTGGATGTGATCTATCTGGACTTCCAGAAGGTATTTGATAAGTGCCACACAAAAAGAGACTGATCCAGACCCCTTGGGATAGTGGCATGGATTGAGGATTGGCTGACTGATAGAAAGCAGACGGTTGGGATAAATGGGTCCTTCTCCAGTTGGCGATCTGTAACTAGTGGGGTCCCACAGTGTTCAGTTCTTGGACCATAACTATTTACAATCTATATCAATGATCTACAAGTAGGGATAGAGTGTAACAGAGCGAATGGTGCTGACGACATGAAAATAGGTGGGAAAGCAGGGTGTGATGAGGAGATGAAAAGTTTACATATGGATATTGACAAGCTAGGGGGTTGGGCCAGAATCTGGCAGATGGAGTTTAATGTGGATAAATACGAGGTTATCCATTTTAGTCTGAAAAATAAAAGGGCAAATTACTACTTAAATGGGAAACAGATTAAAAAGGCATCCGTGCAAAGGGATCCAGGTGTCTTTATGTATGAGTCTCAGAAAGTGGGTATGCAGATGCAGAATGTTATAAGGAGGCAAATGGAATCTTGGCATTTATTGCAAAGGGTCTCGAGTACAAAAATAGAGAAGTGTTTTTACAATTATATAAGAACATAAGAAATAGGAGCAGGAGTAGGCCATCTAGCCCCTCGAGCCTGCCCCACCAATCAATAAGATCATGGCTGATCTGAAGTGAATCAGTTCCACTTACCCGCCTTGCTCCCCATAACCCTTAATTCCCCTACCTATCAGGAATCCATCTATCCGTGACTTAAACATATTCAACGAGGTAGCCTCCACCACTTCAGTGGGCAGAGAATTCCAGAAATTCACCACCCTCTGAGAGAAGAAGTTCCTCCTCAACTCTGTCCTAAACTGACCCCCCTTTATTTTGAGGCTGTGCCCTCTAGTTCTGGTTTCCTTTCTAAGTGGAACGAATCTCTCCACTTCCACCCTATCCAGCCCCTTCATTATATTATATGCCTCTAATAAGATCACCCCTCAGCCTTCTAAACTCCAACGAGTACAAACCTAATCTGCTCAATCTCTCCTCATAATCTACACCCCTCATCTCCGGTATCAACCTGGTGAACCTTCTCTGCACTCCTTCCAAGGCCAATATATCCTTTCGCAAGTAAGGGGACCAAAACTGCACACAGTATTCTAGCTGCGGCCTCACCAATGCTTTGTACTGATGCAGCAAGACTTCTCTGCTTTTATATTCTATCCCCCTCGCGATAAATGCCAACATCCCATTTGCCTTCTTGATCACCTGCTGCACCTGCAGACTGAGTTTTTGCGATTCATGCACAAGGACCTCCAGGTCCCTTTGCACAGTAGCATGTTGTAATTTTTTTCCATTTAAATAATAATCCAATTTGCTATTATTTCTTCCAAAGTGAATAACCTCGCATTTGCCAACGTTATACTCCATCTGCCAGATCCTCGCCCACTCACTCAGCCTATTCAAATCTCTCTGCAGACCTTCCGCTTCCTCCACGCAATTCACTTTCCCACTTATCTTCGTGTCGTCAGCAAACTTTGTTACCCTACACTCAGTCCCCTCCTCCAGATCATCTATGTAAATAGTAAACAGTTGAGGCCCCAGTACCGATCCCTGCGGCATGCCACTAGTCACCATCTGCCAACCAGAAAAGCACCCATTTATTCCAACTCTCTGCTTCCTGTTGGATAGCCAATCCCCAATCCACGCTAACACCCTCCCCCCAACTGTGTGCCCCAATCTTCTGCAGCAACCTTTTGTGAGGCACCTTATCGAATGCCATTTGGAAATCCAAAAACACCACATCTACCGGTTCCCCTCCGTCAACCGCACTAGTCACATCCTCATAAAAATCCAGTAAGTTCGTCAAACACGACTTTTCTCTCATGAATCCATGCTGCGTCTGCTTGATCGAACCATTCTTATCCAGATGGTCTGCGATTTCTTCTTTAATGATGGATTCCAGCATTTTCCCAACTACAGACGTCAAGCTAACCGGCCTGTAGTTACCCGCCTTTTGTCTACTTCCTTTTTTAAACAGTGGCGTAACAGTAGCCGTTTTCCAATCAGCTGGCACTACCCCAGAGTCCAGTGAATTTTGATAAATAACCACTAACGCATCCGCTATTATAAGGCACAGGTGAGACCACACTTGGAGTATTGTGTTCAGTTTTGGTCACCTTCTTTGAGGAATGAAGTTGCGGCACTGGAGGCAATTCAGATGAGGTTCACTTGATTGATTCCAGGTTTGAAGGGGCTGTCATATGAGCAGCGGTTGAGTAGCTTGGGCTTGTACTCACTGGAGTACAGAGGAACGAGGGGGGATTTGATTAAAGTATATAAAATACTCAATGAGATTGATAAAGTAAATGTTAATCAAATGTTCCCCCTTCTAAAACAGTTTAGGACAAGAGGTCATAGTTGTAGAGTAAGAGGGGGGTGGTTCAAGACAGAGATAAGGAGAAGCCACTGCTCACGGAGGGTTGTGAATCTATGGAACTTGCCTCAGAGTGCAGTCGATGCAGAATCAATCAATGGAATCAAGAAAAAGATAAATATTTGATCAAAAGCAGGATAAAGGGCTATGGGGAAAAGGCAGGGAAGTGGAGTTAGGAGATGGAGGTCAGCCATGATCATATAGAATGGCAGAGGGCTTGGAGGGCTGTATTGTCTACTCTCGCTCCCAATTCCTATGTTCCTAAATAGGTCAAAGTGCCCTCTCCAAACTTATAACTTTGAAAGGAGGATAGTCTACAATCTATTTATGTCAATTTTCATCCACACAGTACTTTTTACTGAAGCTTGATAGACAACCCTGGGACTACTGAACATGCGATCATTTTTCTTCCTATTGTTGGAGCATAACATAATATCCTACATGAATTTTAAAATACATTTCATAAAATGATGGTTCTGGAATGTGCCGAGTGGTAGCTCACTGGACTATTCAGATCCCATTGGATCCTTAGTCTGTGTTGAGTTGTCTGATCTTCGCCAGAAAAAATAATGGTTGTGTTATAGTTGGCCTCACTCACACCAGCAGCCCCATCCCCTAATGTCTTGAGAAAGGAACAGACAGAAACAAAATGAACCAAAATTCTGCTTCTGATAATCATCTTGTGACTTTGGTGAAAGGGCTGCTTGTGCAATATCCTCCTTCTGATTATTGACCTTTGGCACTCATTTTCAAGGCTCACTTGAATGACAGCAGCTGAGGGATAGGAACCCATCCCAGAATAAATTGGAACCTTAATAAAAGAGGAGAAAACTTGGGGGAATTTATGTATTTTTAATTTGCTTCAAAACTTAACAATTGGATGCATGTGATGCTCTTTGCAGATAATGATTCAACAGACATGAGAATCATCATTGTTGCAAATCTGTTACATTGTACAGCTCTTTGGAAGATGCAATCTTCACTGGGAGCAAAAGCTACTTGGTCAAAAATAGATGTCACCTCAATTGTAAGCTTTAACAGCACCCATACAGGCTTGTCACACTAGCAGTATCAGAATTATGGCTGGAAGTCTTGGAAAGAAGTGATCTGTCATAGAATGGAGGATGCAATCCTGAATGCCTATGTCATGGCAACTGTGAGAGTGTCTTAGTGAAGAAAGCAATAATGCAATGAATGAAGCCATGGCCCCAGAGTTTCAAAGTCAAAAGAGAAGTTCCACTATGCATTAGGTTAGCAGCACCCTGCTGCTTTGAGATCCTGAGCTAGAGTACAGATGGTACTGAGGCAGTCTAGAGGTCAGAGAAGTGCACAAGGGGAAATAAGCGGACAGCTTTGTACTTCACCAACATCTTGATGGAGTGAATAATAATGTTAGGAGAGAACAAGATAATAATCATCTTTGGATGGAATTTTCCAGCGCTTCCTGTCTGCAGGATCTTCTGGTTTGGCTGAAACTCAGGTTCCCCAGTGGTCAGGGTGGTGGGCCATGCTGAAGTCTACAGATTTTGGTGGAGCTGGAAGATCCCAGTGGCCAATGGCTAATCTGGAAAGCCCACCATGTAGCATCGAGCGGGGGAATTCCACCTTCTGACTCTAGGCATTTCAGAGATGACAAAGTACACATTATTTATAAATACCTCAAGGAAAGTTGCTAATTGGGGAAAACATTGATTTTAAAAGTTATTGGGTCGATAGTGTCCAATCAGGGAAATTATATAAAAATAAAGGCAGGATTTTTTTTAAAGTGACAATGTGTTAGGCTGTCACAGAATTATAAGTCAAATTACTTAATGAGATTACTTATCAAATGCAGAAGTAATCTGGATTATAATGTACATAATCTTGGACAAATACACATTGTTTAATAAAATTATTTTAACTTTAATTTGTAATCCAACAATTATCAGAGGATGAAAAGCCGAACTGATAAACTTATGTTGTCTCCAACAGTATCAGTTGATACGGGTTAAATGTAGCTTAGTCTTTATTACTGACATTTGATAACGTAAATTAATGTTCGCTCTACAATAAACAGCCAAATGAGTAATAAAGAATACTTAAAAATAACTATCAAATTTAACACATATTTAGTTTAAATACAATCCATAAAAGTATATTTTTGTATTTTATTGACATCTTTCAAGAAAGCAATTCATGGTTGTCATTACTACTAAAATTGAGACCATCCGATCAGCTTTCTTGCTGCTTCTCTCCCTTCACCGAGCTCAGAGATTCTCAACTTTAGAGCTTGACCACCTCCCCCACTCCCGGGCCTCTGACCTCCATAACACAATACTAGGATCTTTTTCCATTTAAAATATATGTAATTCAATCAAGGCAAGGAGAAACTGAACTATTATTTCTGCATTAGAGGAAGTCACTGCACAATTTACCAGATGTATGATCAATATATGATGTAGATTTCAAGCTAAAAAGGGAACTTGTTTCATGCAGGCAAGACTCCTGATAAAAGTAAACAACTCCAATAACTAGGAGGGTTAAGCTGAGGTTACCTCCTGCTAAACCACTGTTATAGGGCAGTGTATTTCTCATGTCATAGCTAGTGGTGAGTGAATACAGTGCAGAAGAGGCCCTTCGGACAAACATGCCAAGATCCCTTTGTTCCACAGAATCTCCTAGTGTCATGCCATTCATTGAATATTTCCTTCTCAAATTACTCCTTCCAAAGTGTATCACCTTGCACTTTTCAGGGTTAACTTCCATCAGCCACTTATCTGCCCATTTGACCATCCCGTCTATATCTTCTTGTAGCTCAAGACACTCAGCCTTACTGTTAACCACCCTGTCGATCTTTGCGTCATCTGCAAACCTACTAATTCTACGCCCCACATTGTCATCTATGTCTAAATATATATCTTTATATTTTATATAAATGATGAATAATAGGGGATCCAGCAATGATCCCTGTGGTACGCCACTGGACACTGGCTTCCAGTCACTAAAGCAGCCTTCTGCCATCACCCTCTGTCTCCTACAATTTAACAATTTTCATAGAAGCCCTACAGTACAGAAGGAAGCCATTCAGCCCATTGAGTCTGTACCGACCACAATCCCATCCAGGCCCTATTCCCGTAACCCCACACATCCACCCTGCTAATCCTACTGACACTAAGGTCAATTTATCATGGTCAATCAACCTAACCTGCACACCTTTGGACTGTGGGAGGAAACAGGAGAACCCGGAGCTACTGAATGACAGCATCATTCTGGCTCTGATCACTGATATTAAGCAGCAGTTTCATCTTGCTTAAACCTTTTTTTGACAAACCCCTTGAAACTTTCTCATGGACCCCTGGTTGAGAACCCTGCCTGAGCCCATTAAGCCATGCAACAAGTCAAGCTGCCATTTCTGTAGTGCATATAACGTAATAAAGTATCCCAAGGTAGTTCACAGGAGTATTATCAAATAAAATTCAACACCAAGAGAAATAAGACAAATGACCAAAAGCTTGGTCAAACTAGTAAGATTTGAGGGGTGTCTTATTTCCCCCCCCCCCCCCCCCCATTCTCTCGAACCTAATTCCACGAAATTACTGAAAATCTATCTTCCCTTCCTGGCCCCCAAGTTAGCTGATTTTATTTTACAGCTCCACCTCATCATCACTGCTTCTTAAATCTGTGCCAAACTTTCCCACAACTCCATGTTTCAAATCTCCGACTAAGTTCCCACCCCTGCCAGAGCACAGAAATGGCCCCTAATCCTACCTAATGTTAACCACGGTAAACTATCCCTCTTTGTCTTCTTGACTTGTCTCCAGCCTTTGAAATAGCAGGGCACATCATCCTTTGTCCAACTAGGTGGGACTCTCTCACCCGATTCCATTTCTACTTTTCCAGTCATAGGCAGTGTATCACCTTTAATGAATTTTCTTCTTGCTTCCTCACCGTCATCTTTGGAGTCCCCAAAAGATTTTGGTTTCTTCCTACTTCTCAAATATGCTGCCCTTTGACGAAGCCATCTGAAAATATGTCAGTTTATATATGTACGCTGCTGACATTAACATTCAACTCTACTTCAGTACCTCTTCTCTCAGATCCTGCACTGCCTCTGATTTCTAAAGGAAAGTAAATATTGAGTAGACTGAAGCAATTGACCACAGAATCAGACAGGACAAGAAAATGGATAGCAGTATCAAAATGCACATTAACCCATGCCCAATATTAAAATCTAGAACACACAACATAGGAATGCATAGTAAGAGTAAGCCACTCGGCCTCTTGAGCCAGCTCTGCCGTTCAATATCACGACTGATCTGACTGTGGCCTCAACTCCCCTTACCTTGCCCCCTATAACTCTTGACTCAGTTGTCAATCAAAAATTTATCGAATTCAGCTTTGAATATATTCAATGACCCAGAATCTAGTGCTCTCTGGGGATAAGAATTCTGCAGGCTAAGAACCCTCTGAGAAAGAAAATCCTTAACAGTCTTAAATGGGAAAGCCCAATTTTTAAACTGTGTCCTCTAATTCTAGATTCCCTAAATATTCTCTCAGTATCCACCTGCCAAGTCCACTCAAGCGCTGGAATTCTACAGCCTCGCCTGCCACGCAACTGGTGCGGCGAGGGCAGGAAAATTTCCAGGCTCGCTTGATCGAGGTCGTAAAATCCTGCGCAGGATTTTATATGCTGCAATAAGATCATCTCTCATTCTTCTAAACTCCAATCGGTATAGGCCCAACATACTCATTCTCTTTCCTCCTGAGCTAACTCTTTGATCCCAGGAATCAAACGAGTGAACCTTCTCTGATCTGCTTCTAATGCAATTATATCCTTTCTTAAGTAAGGAGTCCAAAATTTACACAGTACTCCAGTCGCAGTCTCACTGAGGCCCTGTACAGGCATAGCAACTCTTCCCTACTTTTATATTAAATTCCCCTTGCAATAAACAACGTTCCATTTATGTTCCTAATCATTTACTCTACCTGCATTCTAACTTCTTGTGATTCATATACCAGCACATCGGGATCACTCTGTACCAGAATTCTGCAGTTTCTCATTTAATTATACTGCTTTTCTATTCTTTCTGCCAAAGTGGACAAAGTGCCACATTAAATTGCATCTGCCAAGTGTTTGCCCACTCACATAACTATCTACATCCTTTTGTAAGTTCTTCATGCCCTCTTGACAACTGGTTCCTACCTATCTTTATGTTGTCAGCAAATTTTGCTATCATATATTTGTTCCCTTCATCCGAGTCATTGATATAAATTGTACAGAGTCAAGGCTCCTGCACTGATTCTTCTGGCGCTCCACTAGTTGGTTTGTCAGCCCAAAAATTACCCATTTATTTCTATTCTCTGCTTCCTGTGAACTAACCAATCCTTCTATCTCTGCAGTTATGTTACTCCCAACACTATAAGCTCTTATGTTGTGATGTATCCGTAGGATGTAGCATCTTATCATTGTCTTTTGGAGATCCAAGTACTTCACACCTACTTATTAGAGTTCTTTGAGGAACTAACAAGTTAGTCAGATATGATTTTCCCTTCACAAAACTGACTGTAGTATGATTTTCTAAATGTCCTACTACTACTTCCTTAATAATTGATCATAGCAATTTCCCCAAGACAGATATCAGGCTAACTGGTCGATAGTTTCCTGTTTCCCTCTTTTCTTGGATACATTTACAATTTTCCAATCTGTTGGATTTATTGAATTTTAGAAGATCAGAAACACCCAGAATTCTGATAGTGGTCCCATGCAAAGTACCTGTTGTCCTCTCTCAGGATGAAAGTGTTTGTCCCTTCACCACTGTCACTCTATCACTACTCTAGTTATAGACTGTCAGCCAGCCAGCCCAGACTGTTGCTCCCCATGTCAAGATAATGCAGCCAAAAGCCAGCCCCTTCGAGGGTTAGAGTTACTCAGGATTTTCCTGCAAGGCCAACTAACGTCACCCTCATAATATAAAAGCAAAATACTGTGCATGCTGGAATCTGAAACAAAAACAGGAAATACTGGAAAATCTCAGCAGGTCTGACAGCATCTGTGGAAAATAGAGCCAACGTTTCGAACTCTGACGAAGGGTTAACCAGACTCAAAAAGTTGGCTCTATTCTCAGACCTGCTGAGATTCTCCAGCATTTTCTGTTTTTGTTAAAGACACCCACACTGACAGTAAGCTGCTTTCCATAAGCTATAAGGGTACCAGACAGACAAAGCTACAAAGATGACAGGCACTAAGGGAATGCACAAAAGTGAACAGTTGACTTTTGTGTGGAACATTGAATGGTTTAGTGTATAAATCTGATTAGGAATGTTTGTTTTTATTTTACCATCAAGGCTGATAGGATGCTGTGACCATCAGTAACAGAGGGAAGGGAAGGTGTGGAAATGCTGGTGAATGGGGAATTGGGGTTGTGTTCACTGCTACGTCAACTGGACGAGTCAATCACAGGACAAGGACTCGCTGCTGACTAGCCGAAAAGAGGCTGTTTTAGTTACCTCCTTCATTTATTCTCTTCCTCATTTACTTACTGTAAAGCTGGTGACATGGGCTGTTCCCTCATGATGCCGAAGTTGTGCAGCAGGCAGCAGACCACCACAACTCTTGACACCTGGTTTGGCAAACACTATGTGGTTTCTGTCTGAAGAGTTTTATAGACAGTGGAAGTGGGTATCAATAGTCTGCTCTATCACATTTTGCATGCTCCCATATGTGTGCAGGTTGCACACCCAAGTCATGTGGTCAGTGAACAGATCTTGGCATCAAGTAGCCACCCCACTGGTTTGTTGCTATGGATGAAATGCAGAAAGCATAGCAGACTGTTGTGGAATGAAGGCATGATGATTGCTGTCATTGACCTGCATGACATGCTCCATATGATCATACACTAGCTAGATCATAAAAACCATTGAAACTCTACAGTGCGGAAGGAGGCCATTCGGCCCATCGAGTCTGCACTGACAACAATCCCACCCAGGCCCTATCCCCATCACCCCGCATATTTATCCCACTAATCCCTCTAACCTACGCATCCCAGGACACTAAGGGTCAATTTAGCATGGCCAATCAACCTAACCCAGACATCTTTAGAGTGCGGGAGGAAACCAGAGCACCCGGAGCAAACCCATGCAGACACGGGGAGAACGTGCAGACTCCACACAGACAATGATCCAAATCAGGAATTGAACGCAGGACCCTGGAGCTGTGAGGCAGCAGTGTTAACCACTGTGCTACCTCTTTTATATTGAGGCAGTGGAATTTCTTCTGTTAATACTACATCTCAGAGTTGGCATTCAACATCCACGAAGAAATGGAAGTGCAGTGAATGGTACCATGAAACATGTGGAAGTCTGTGACCCACCCAAAACCCTCGACCCATCCGCTTGCATCACTCTGGATAGAGAGAAAATGTATTCAGCTCTCTCGGAATACAGAACCTGTATCCTAAAGCAACAGCGCATGGCAAACTGGGAGATATTGCAAGTATCGCCAGCTCTAGACAGGAAGGAACTAGATGCGTAAAAGTTCATGTCCATGGTCACCTTCACAGCCATTAGCAATGCCACCCTGCTCTGAGGCTTCAGCTGGTGGCAGATTTCAGTGAGGATCTCCTTAGTGAAACAGAAATTTCTGATACACTGTTCCTTACAGAGGCTGAAGTAGGACAATTGATACCTGAAGACCCTGGATTGATATGACTTCTAGTTTAGTGCCTTTCTACCATTTCCTCCTTCTTCCAGCAGTTTATCCTGCTCGTCACCTCTTCTCATGCCAAGGGGATGCAAATTATTGCACTCATATCTGGGAAGCAAATGGCTTCTGCAGAATTCTTGAGGTAAGAACCAAACTCTTGAGCACGTGCCATGCCACTTCTTGTGGGGTGTTCTTCCTGTTGCTGAACATGTGCAAGCGGGGCAGTAGCTGGGATATTGAGTTCTAAATGGCAAAGCATCAAATCAACATTACAATTTGGGGATGGCTAAACACGCGACCTTGCATTGATCAACTCATTACTTATTCATCTATGTATAGCATGGCAAATCTCGTGGTGGGGATGAGGTGGAAGACATCCGCCTCATTGAGTTGGAAGTCTGGGCACCATATTTAAAGGGCACCCAGACAACCATTCACTCACTACAGGCCTGGAGCTCGGAAACCTGGATTTTAAAAACATGTCGAAGACAGCAATCTGTGGCCCTACACCTTCCCGAAGATAAGATGGCTCCCCTGGGCCATCCTGGAAAACACAGTAAGAAGTCTCACAACACCAGGTTAAAGTCCAACAGGTTTATTAGCAAAATCCACTAGCTTTTGGAGCGCTGCTCCTTTGTCAGGTAAGTGGGAGTTTTGTTCAAAAACAGGACATATAAAGACACAAACTCAATTTACAAAATAATGGTTGGAATGCGAGTCTTTACAGGTAATCAAGTCTTAAAGGTACAGACAATGTGAGTGGAGAGAGCGTTAAGCACAGGTTAAAGAGTCTCCAGACAGGACAGTTAGTGAGATTTTGCAAGCCCAGGCAAGTCATGGGGGTTACAGATAATGTGACATGAACCCAAGATCCCGGTTGAGGCCATCCTCATGTGTGCGGAACTTGGCTATCAGTCTCTGCTCAGCGACTCTACGCTGTCGTGTATCGTGAAGGCTGCCTTGGAAAACGCTTACCTGAAGTGTTCCCCAACAGGAAGAGAACAGTCTTGCCTGGTGATTGTCGAGCAGTGTTCATTCATCTGTTGTCGTAGCCATCCTGCCTTTCCATCCTGGAAAGGCAGGAGGGACTGTTTCCCAGGAATGACAGCAGCAGGCCCTTCCATCTGACCGAGGAAAAAGTTGCAGTGGTGGTTAGCGCCCATGGGGCACACAAAAGAATTGGCCAGCAATCTAGAAAGGAGATGAATGATCTGCTGCGCTCTGCCAGGGGAGCCGCACCATCTACTCACTGTCACATGACATTCCAATGAGGGCATCTCACAAAGGGATGTTACATATGGCCAGTAAATGGGACATTTGCACTAAATGAGTGCCAGCCACTTCATGCTCTCAATTTCCTATCAGTTGCAAGACAAACAGCTTCTTAACCACTTACTAAGTAGGGCTCAGAAAATGCCATAGGCAAGCATGCTCCTGAACTGCTCACACAATCATTGCAATCACAATCAGAAGAATTCCCACAACAAGTTGGGGGAAGACCTTTATGAAAAGCAGGCTGCCAAGATAGCCCAGGAGGAGCGGGACCATGCATGTTCTAAGGCAATAAGGACTCCCCAAGAAAGCCAATGACGATGTAATCAGTCTGCCATTGTCAGCTGTGCACACTGACCGTGAGATGTCTTTAATTTACAAGGCTGCTTAATGAATCAATAAATCTTTATTTTCCTTATTCCGGGTACCAGCAAGAAACAGAGGAGGGGTGCAACCCAGACCAGACACAGACTTAGCCCCAAACCCACCTCCGAGGAGAATGCCTCAGATAAGCACCGTCATGGCATTCATCTCCATCCCCCACCTCCCCGCCCGCCTGCACAGCTCCATTCACCACGGTGAAGCCTAGTTTTAGAGTAGATTTGGGGTCACAACCTGGTGAGTGTATCACTGATACAAGTCCAAAGTTGGTGCAGGCAGTGACAGCTGAAGTCTCTTGACACTTAGAGAACTACTGGAGACCAGGACTCTGCTCAGCCCCAAGCAGACGATGAACCTCTGGACTTAGTCGTAACAGATTTATTGGAGATGAAAAGACAGGCAGGGGAACATCATGTGGAATTGCCAGAGACCACGTGCAGACTGGACCAAAGGCTGGAGGAGGGGGATGTAGCTCCTCAACCACCATTCAGATGCCCCTTCCCCTCAAGGAGCCAGGGAGGTGCCATCGTGCACTCACATGGAGGAGTGCCAGCCAGGCACCCCTGGAATTATTTCAGTACGCTTCAAGGGTGCTCTGCTACTCCATCTCCCCTTTGCCAGTAACCCCATTATCTCCATCAGGTCAGGTCGGGTCCCTCTAGCCCTTGGGCCTCTAGAGGATGCCAAGCAAAGTCCTCACAGTCTGCTCCACCTCAGCTACAGATGGTGGAGCAGCACCTAGAGGTAGCAGAACAACAAAAATGAATAAGTATTGAAGACACACAGGCACGCTCATTGTTAATAGTTCAGACACTTGTAAACATGTGTTCGCTTTCATTGTTCGGAAGTCTCATGGATTCTATCTTGCTGCTAGTTGCTTCAATGTCCATGGGCATTTAAGAGTCTGGAATGTGGACCCCCCCAGAGTCAAATGAGGAACTCCCATGGATTCAAGTTCTTCCACGTTATCAACAAAGTGATTACTCAATCGTCCCACAGGTGCATGTTTAAGCACTGGCCATCAGTTGTGACTGCGCTGCCTGGCCACTCCTCATGCCACTGATTACATGCTCTGACTCTGAAAATGTGTTCATTGAGGTCACTGCATCGCCTGCTGCTGTTCCCCTGATGTCAGACATGAGTGGATGGAGATTTATTGGAGATGAAGAGACAAGCAGGGGAACATCATGCGGAATTGCCAGAGGCCATGAAAGGCTGGAGGAGTCCACCAACTAGTTATTACAATCATGGCTCTGGCATGTGAGCACTTGGCTGGCTCCATGGAAAGGATAGTGGTTGCCTTGGAGACGCAGCTCCAGCAGAAAGCACAATGGCTATCAGAAATGCATTTGGACTTGCACTCATTTCCTAGGCATTGTTGCAGAGTTAAATCCACTAGTTGATACACACATCATTGAAGGATGTGTGTGTGTGTATCAACACCGCACCTTTTAAAACCAGGTGGTATGACCTCCAAGAGGGAGGAAGGAGGTGAGAAGCCCTCTCCACTTTGTACCAGAGTGTACAAATGGACACTATCTACTGGGCAGCTGTAAAGGAGGGTTGATGCAAGGGTGTTGGGAGGAGGGGTGGATAGTGTTGGGGTTTAGGGTGAGAGGGGTTCACCTCTGAGAAGGGGGGTCACAGCTAGTGTGTATTCTCCTGAACCGTTGAGCCAATTTGTTTTAGAAATTGTTCACAGCCTTGAAGAAGAATTCTGCCTGCGTGATCAGGAAGTGAAAAAGCGCACTTAGTTTACAGCTGTTGGTGACAGTGGGGAATCAGAAGGTTCTCCTGGATGGAAAGCCCCAAGATGCGCTCCAGTGCTTCCTCCTCCCTCCGGATGTTCTTATGCCCCTGGGTAACTCCATGGGATGGAGGGGCACCTGAAGAAGGCTCCAGAAGCTTCAATATCTGGCACTGCCAGTCCTGGAGGCCTGCCAGTGTCTGAGCCATGTTGAACCCCTCAGCAACCTCTGTGTCTGCACCATGGTCCTGAAGCCTTCAGCCATGGTCCTCAGGGACTGAGCCATACTTTAAAGTTCGCCAGTCATGGTTCTGACATCTTGCCCCAAGCTTTCCAGGACGTCACCCTTTCAATGTTGGCCTGGGGGTTACGCATTGCCAGCAACATCTGCGACTCCTCCATTTGCATCTCAAGCCGCTGAGGGATGAACGTGTCCAGAGGCATGGCACTTGGCTGGACCCCAGCTGAGTCCTGGGTTCCAGTGGATCTCTGTCTTATCTCTGGGATGCTCCTGTCTCCAACTAATGTGCCTCAGAAGCTATGTGGCGCCCACCAGATAATGGCTCATAAGCCTGTCTGCTACGTTCGCCCACCGAGATGCTTATCTCTGCGATGGTGGATGGTGCGGGTGATAGCCATGGCGAGTATTCTAGGTCCTCCGTGGAGATCTCCTCCAAGGTGCTTTTGAGGATGGGCGGTCGGGCACTAGTGGTTGGTGGGCCAGGCTCTGAGTGATGTTCCTGCAAGGCAAAGGACATGGTTTTACTACATGGCCTGGTCTAGGGTCTGAACAATAAATGTCTCTCAATGGTTATCTGGGTGAAGGTGCAGTGGCTCCTTACTTCTCTGTCGCAGGCCAACCTTGGTCTCTGCACAGACCCGCTCCTTGTTTGCCCATGTGAGCTCCATGGCTCTCTTCTTGAAAGGAGTAAAAATTCTTAGTTTGGATATTCCCCTGCCCGTTTTCTCTCTCTCTCTGGCTATGGGCTGTATTCTCTAGCAGGGATACAAAAGGGGATATTGTGAGCCTGGACACCTGGCAGGTTAGATGTTGAGGACAACTGGCACGTGTGGGCATTGCGCTTAATCAGGGAGGGTTCTGATGAAGAGTGGTGTGGGGGCTTTAGGTGATGTTGGGAACCTGCGAGGTGGTGGCATGTGGGTTCTAGGTTACATTTCAGGGGTGACAGAATGCCAAGGGGAGACAGGGGCACTTACCCTTGCAGATTACAGTAGGTTATTCATTTTTTTCCTATATTGAACCACCGTCCTCTTGGTCAGGCTGCTGGCACCGACTAGTGCTGCTAATGTCTCCCAGGAGGGATTGGTGATCTTCCTGGAGGGCTTTCTGCCAATATGCAGGTAAATTGTGGGCCACCTCTCCTCCGCAGCATCCAGCAATCAAGTCTGGGCCCCTCAGAGAATCTGGAAGCTGGTCTTCTAGTGGCAATCCTCCTGGCTTGATTGTGAGCAAGTGATATGGAGCCATTTAAATGCAGCGACCCCTGACTGAAGTGCTCAAATGATGCCTGGGGCAGATGAATCAGATGCTTCGTGCCTCAGGCGCAGTGTTTTCAATGTGGTTAAAAAAAAGTTTCATGAGCTGGCTAAAGATTGCCCTCTGGATCATGCCGTTGGGTCCGATTGGATTTGCCCCGCGTTTCATGCCACAAATGACACTCTGCTGTTTATTCGGGAAAATAGCATCTACAGACTTTGTTAATGCATGGGCAAAATTGCGATTCGACTTTCAGGTATCTGAAGTCGTGGGAGAATACGGTGCTGTACAGGTTCTAATGCATGCAATTAGTGCTTGGGCTCTGCATTCTTGCATTGTTTTGTGCATGCAAAGAGTCACGCCAATGCATAGCTGTGCACGGAGACACTGCAGAGTAGCCACAAAGTAATGCAATTTAAGTTGTTCTTGTAGGTCAAGGTACATTAGTTTTAAACGAATGGGTGTAAACAAAAAGGTTCTGGGGCCTTCCAGCCATCACCCTAGGCCCCACCTCCTTGGCACTGCCTAATGCGCAGTGCCAAGGTGCCCCCTGGGCATGGGCACTTTGCCCCTTGGGCAGTGTCAGGGGGCACAGCTGGCACCGCCAGGGTGCCCATGCCCAGGGGGCACCACACTCCCACTGCCCGACCTCCCTGGGGGGCCCCATTGCCCCCCCCTTCATTCTAGTGGGGTCTTTTGCTCATTTCCAGATACATCTGTGATCGGGTCAATGACTGCCATTATAGTGCACAGTTCACCAGGAACCTGACCTTTGAAGCCCCACTGCCTCTTGCTGCTCAGGTTGTTGCTCCTCCTGACGCTGTGCCAACCATCAACAGGCCCTCATTCTCCTCACCTGGATGAGTGAGCACCAAGGCAGGGTTGTCTGAAGCTTGCATCATTGATGCCTCCGTGGATAACTGAACCTATGTGAGCATATCCTTTACAAACTCCATTGCAAAGCCAGCAGGCCAATACTAAGCCATTTGCCTGGCGTCCATTTAGACACTGCATCTTCATCCCATCCTTCCAGGTGAAGGACATCCTGGGGAACGAGAGATGGCTGTTCCTAATGTTCATGCATAGCTGTGCATGGAGACACTGCACATTGACCAGGGTGATGAAAGCCACGTGCAAGAACCCTTCCTCAGACACTATTCAGCTTGCCTCGAGAATTTATTGCAAGACCATTGTCTTAGCATCACAGAAAGACTTACCACGAGTCCTTGTCAGCCACAAATGTTTACCATGGAAGATGGAGCTTTGGAGTCAGGTGTTTCCTGCTGTCCACTACTTGTTATCACTTGGGGGCATTCATCTCCCTTCATCCCTATCTCTGATAGCAGCAGATGGCAAATCGTCCAGAATAAATGCCAGCTCCAGACTTGATTGATTCTCGCTGCAACGTGCTTCATAGTCACAGAGCAATGCTGATTTCTTGATGTTGGAATGGCAAGAGCAGAATTGAGCTGAGCCTGGTTCTCCATGGAGCGAACTAATAATTAATAGGATGCCCAAAACCACCATAAGCAGACAAGACCATGGACCAAGTGCTGGAAAATGGGATTAGAATTAGATAGGTGCTGTATAGCAGGCACAGACAAGATGGGCTGAAGGGCCTCTTTCTGTGCTGTAAAGCTCAATGACTCTTTGAGCCATTAACACCTCCCACCCATTCTGAGAGTTTTCACATATCAATCCCCAGTGTTAACAAGAATATGGAAGGTAAACAACAGGGACCTGCCCCGTGTGTTTGCAGTGCAAAAAGCCTGGACACATCAAAGAAAATTGTTTGTTCATCAAAAGACAAATAGGAGGAGCTGAGGTCTGAACTGTCTCTTTAGCCAGGAAGAATCTGAGAACCAGACTCAAATGTAGTGGGGATAGACCATAAGATATAGGAGTAGAATTAGGATATTTGGCCCATCAAACCTGCTCCGACATTAATCATGGCTGATATGTTTCTCAACCCCATTCTCCTGCCTTTTCCCCGTAACCTTTAATCCTCATACCAATCAAGAACCTATCTATCTCTGTCTTACTGGTTTGATTAGTAAATTTGCAGATGACACAAAGGTTGGTGGATTTGCGGATAGCAATGAGGACCATAAGAAGATACAGCAGGACATAGATTGGTTGGAGACTTGGGCGGAGAGATGGCAGATGGAGTTTAATCCGGACAAATGTGAGGTAATGCATTTTGGAAGGTCTAATACAGATAGAAAATATACAGTAAATGGCAGAACCCTCAAGAGTATTGATAGGCAGAGGGATCTGGGTGTACAGGTACACAGGCCACTGAAAGTGTCAACGTAGGTGGAGAACGTAGTCAAGAGGACACAAGACATGCTTGCCTTCATCAGCCAGGGCATTGAGTTTAAAAATTGGCAAGTCATGTTGCAGCTTTATAGAACCTTAATTAGGCCGCACTTGGAATATAGTGTTCAATTCTGGTCACCACACTGCCAGAAGGATGTGGAGGCTTTGGAGAGGGTACAGAAAAGGTTTACCAGGATGTTGCCTGGTATGGAGGGCATTAGCTATGAGGAGAGGTTGGAGAAACTTGGTTTGTTCTCATTGGAACGACGGAAGCGGAGGGGCGACCTGATAGAAATCTACAAGGTTATGAGGGGCATGGACAGAGCGGATAGTCAGAAGCTTTTTCCCAGGGTGGAAGAATCAATTACTAGGGGGCATAGGTTTAAGGTGCGAGGTGCAAGGTTTAAAGGAGATGTACGAAGCAAGTTTTTTTTTACACAGAGGGTGGTGGGTGCCTGGAACTCGCTGCTGGAGGAGGTAGTGGAAGCAGATACGATAACGACATTGACAAATACATCTATAGGATGGGAATAGAGGGATACGGTCCCCGGAAGGGTAGGGGGTTTTAGTTCAGTCGGTGCAGACTTGGAGGGCCGAAGGGCCTGTTCCTGTGCTGTAATTTTCTTTGTTCTTTGTTCTAAATATACTCAACGATCTGGCCTCCACACCCTTCTGTGGCAATGAATTCTATCGATTCACCACCCTCTGGCTGAAGAAATTCCTCCTCATCTCAGTTCCAAAGGATCGTCCCTTTATTCTGAGGCTGTGCCCTTGGATCTTAGTCACTTATGGAAATATCTTCCCCACTTTCACTCTATCCAAGCCCTTCAATATTCTGTAAGTTTCAATGAGAGCCCCCTCATCCTTCTAATCTCCATCAAGTACTGGCCCAGAGTCCTCAAACGCTCCTCATATGTCAAGTTTTTCATTCCTGGGATGATTCTTGTGAATCTCCTCTGGACCTTCTCCAGGGCAAGCACATCCTTCCTTAGATATGGGGCCCAAAATTGCTCACAATACTCCAAATGTGGTCTAACCAGAGTCTTACAAAGCCTCAGCAGTACCTCCCTCCTTTGTATTCTAGTCCTCTCAAAATGAATGCTAACATTGCACTTGTTTTCCTAACTACCAACTGAACCTGCAAGTTAACCTCAAGACAATGCTGAACTAGGACTCCAAGTCCCTTTGCATTTCCAATAGGACAGATTATCTGTCAAGGTTTTTTTTTAAACACAAAAGGGCAATGAATCTAAGAAATGAAATAACCATTCCGAACAAGATCGGAAATTCCTGTCTGAGGTCAACGGAGATTTCCGTTGTCAGATCCTCGCCCGCTCCAATTCCGTGGCACGTGAGGTGGTAGAGTTCCGGCCAATGTTTGTAACACAATTTATTGAAATGCTACCCAAAAGCAGAATATCAGAGTGCCAGTAAAAGGGCTTAGTGGCACATACTTGAAGATTCCCCTAGTAAAAATTCACCTGAAGAGTAAGTTGGTCACCAGGTTTATTCCGAGCTTATCTATACAGGGAATAGATCTATTGTTGGGAAATTACTTGGAGTGGCTGGGAGAAGGGAGCACCCTCAGGTGAGCAAACTTTGGGGTAGGGAATGCCCGATGTGGAAAGGAACCATTGAGTAAGTGCCACTCCCTAGCTGCCCAAGGTCCAAACAGGATGACCTGCCAGACTTCCCTCCCATCCCAAATTCCTCCAACTGGCCTCAAAATTGGAGACTGGCAAGAAGTGGTCCTTAAGTGACCAATAGTTGCCCACTTAAGGGTCTAAACTGGAAAAAAGGCAGGCAAACTATCCTAGACTTTGCCCACCTAGAACAGTGGAATTTTTAGCAATCTTCGTTTCCTCCAGGTGCAAAGTGCCATCAACTTCACTCATGAGGCTTTAAGAGCTCCCTGGTAGCATGCACTACAATTAATCAGGAGTAAGGGACTCCACTCACTCAATGTGCAGTTGGTCTGCAACAGCCAAATACACATTATGCAGCTATGTATAAAATACCCTGGAAGCTCCCACATCTCGAGTCACTCGCAGATGCCAAGATCTTCCAGGGTCCTCAGCACATCCAGGATTGGCTCCTCGATGAGAAAGACAAAATTCTGGTTGATGATACATGTTGGCAGTCATAAAGTTCCTAGAGGAGAGGTACAAAGCTGTTCATTCTGCAACAAATTGGCATTTTGAATGTGTTTTCAATGTCTGACAGGTTAGGCAGCAATCTGAGGTGCTCTCTCCAGAGGATTTCCTGCATCATTGTGGCTTGCTGCACTCTACACAATCTGGTGCTCTAAAGTGGGGCTGTCTTGCCGGTACTGGAGGTGGAGGAGCTGCAGTCTCCTCTGATGATGAGGACATCAAGGGGGCTAAGCTCAATGAAGGCAAGGAAGCAGAAGCTGCAGAGAAAGAGGCCATAACATGGTGAGTAGCTGTGGACGTGACATGCTTATAGATACCAGGTTCCAGGAGAATGATAACAATTAGCTAATATGAACCTCTTTGACTAATGTCTTCCATGCTGGGTTCATGTTATCACATTCATTAAGATCCTAATCATCAAGGAATGGGTACTTTCACGCTAGTGTCATAATGTCCTCATCTTTGGAAGGTAAGGAAGCCTTGGAAACATGTGGCCATTCTGCAGTGGGATAATAACTGCAACACAGTGTTTTGTGACCAGAGTCGAGATGGTGCAGTATTTTCAAGCATCTCACCAGCACTTCACTGCCAATGGCAGTCTTCAAGAATCCTCAGTGCTATCGTGGTAGTATGCCTGCAGTCTGGCAGGGGCTTCAAGAAGAACAAACTTCAGAAAATGGTTATCACCTTCATGTTTGAGGTAGATTCTGAATCTGCATTGCGGTTTTTTCACACATACAAGCGTTCATGCAAGGCAAGTGTTCAGGCCTCACCATTGTACTCAGTCCCCAAGGTTAGATGCATCTTTGGGATTCAGTTATCTGTAACTCTCAGTAGTAGATGTGAGGCTGGACTTCAGCTCACCTTTCAGTGCACTGTGAAAGCTTCAAGAACATTGTTGTCTGATATCTATCATGTACTCATATCCATGCCTCCATTTGGAATCTTCCAAATTCTTGAACTGCCTAGGCTTGGAATTCGTAGGCCCAAAAATGCTGACACTCCATGCAGTTACTAAGGACTCAAATGGTTGATAATAACGAGCACACACCAGATGTATTGAAGCCTTGCTCGGATCCCATTTGAGGCATCCATGTTTCATTCCAACAGTCTGACATAAATGCGCGGGAACCAGACACACTGATGCCACTGTAAGTTGCAAATAACCATGTTGATTGTCCACCTGAAAGAGCTGGCAGAGAGTTAATGTCACCAGATGCTAGCCAGATCATTTGGTCCAGTGTTACATCCTCCCATGTCCAAATCAGACAACTCTTTGGTCACACTGTTCTAACCATGTCCAAATCAGACAACTCTTTGGTCACACTGTTCTAACCAGCTAGCAGGAATCACAGTGTCAGTTAGATTCGTAGATCTAAATCATGGAGGTGGGAAGGTGAGGACTAATATTGGGGTGATGGTCAGGTATACACATGGATATGAGATAGCAGTGCAGGTAGTGAGGAGTGCCTAAGAGCTCCGAGTTTTGGTTCATTTCTAAAGCACAATTGAAGCAAGTACATGGAGACTCAATCAATCCTTTTAAGATACACAGTGAGCATGCTACAATGCAGAATTATCGGGGGAATAAAGTAGTCTCCAAGTTCAAAACTCCTAAGATAACATTAGATGAACCTCTGATGCAGGTCTCAAGAGATGCTTTGGTCAAGCACCAAGGTCTTAGTGACAGAGGCTTCACTCACATCGCTACCATGCAGAGAACTGTCAGGCACTATAATGAGATGGTTCGAGACGCAATAGAGCTGAGGCAGGCGATGGGACAGCTGGGAGGAGTGGGGGATCTGTGACACTTGACTGACCACAGAGTGTATCATCAGATAGAGGACGCAAACAGTGTAGGTGGAATTAGTCCATATCTATTTATATCTGTGCAAATTATATACAGATTGTGGATCCCTGTGAACTCCTAGTATTTATCATCTTTTCTTACCCTACTGCTACATCTTGATGCATCCCTAGCATCCACAGCAAAGGTGGAGGCAGTTTGTTGACCGCTACCTCCTTTTCTATGTGATGACATTGGTAAACTTCCTCTGGAGGGCTGAGACCTGGAGGGCTCCAGTCTGCTTTGGGTCTCCTGCTGTGGGGCAGGTGCACCCTCCAGGATCTCTGGAGATGCAACTGATGGGGTTACAGGCAGAGGGGATTGGGATCAGTTCAAGCATCTCCACTCCCACCTGCAATGTTCTCTTTTATGGTGTGTAATCTTCTGCTACATAAAGAGAAATGGACAGACTGTGAACTGGAAGGATGCCAAGAGGTGATAAGGATGCTTCCATTCTGTGGGTGCAGACTGGACCTGTGTGAGGGCTGAGGATGCAAGTTGCACATGATGTAAGATGAGACAAAGATGTCAAATGTGCGAGTCAGTGGTGATGTCCTTTATGATGGAAGTGTGCGAGATATTTGTGAAGTGTAGCCCTGCAAATGTCTTATGGGCTTGTGAGAGTGAGAGTTTTAAGTGAGAAGAAGGTTGACATACCATGGCAGAACAGATGAGATCATTCATCCTCTTCCTGCACTGGATGGCGCTCCTCCTCTTCTGAACAACATTGGCACTGACCCGCCGAGTGTCCTGCTGTCATCAGGTGGGTAAAGGATGTCCCCACAGTGTCCAGAAGCGTCCCAAGCACATTGTCACTGAACCCTAGGGACAGCAGACTTCATTCCTTTTGGTGTCACTGCTCACTATGTCCAGTCCTGGGGTGCAGACAATGAATGATGTGCGCAGCTGCACTTTTAATAAGGTGTCCAGCCCGCTTGTCATGACTACAACGTACTTCACATTAATGCAGATATAATGAGCCGAAAAGTAGATATCTGGTGCGGAAACCTGCCATGATGGCTGGTGGAAAACTCACTGTTTTTCCCACTCACCACTGCACTCAGTCTCTGCAGCGAAAGATTATGTGCTTTAGTCTAGTGAGTAAGGTAGATGAGCAGACAACACAGATAGACATTTATACTCTTTAGACTTGCTGCTGTGAAGGGTTTTAAATTCTGCAAATGCTGTACTCTAACACCACAGTTTCAATTGTACAATGAAATGGAACAGAAGCAGACAAGAAAATATGCTCAATAGTTGCAAGGAAGAGTAGAAGCTCTTCTCCTTAATTCTACTTGCTACTACTGAGGCCACTGAGAAAAATCCAGCTCCTGGTAAATATGTTTGTCCTTCACAAAACTGAATCTGCAGGAATAGACAGAGAAGGCTGCAATCATATCAGCCACAATCTTATCAAATGGCTCAAGGGTCAAATGGCCTACTCCTGTTTCTAATTCTTATGTTCATAGGCAGATGCTCCCAAGTGTGGCTCAGTGAACTGTTGAATTGTGCTAAAAGTCCAATTTTATCCTCCATGATATCAAGTAACTGAGCCTATGCTTCGAATAAAGAATAAATTAAATTGAAAGGAACTTTATGTAAGTGTTTTTTAAGAAACCTATTTCTGAGATTGCAGCATTAAGGTTTCCACTCAGACGCTACGGGTCTAAAAGGTCTATGCAAATTAGGAGATGGCCGATGTTACTACCACGGTTGCCCTTTGTAGTTATGCTTTTGTGACAATGCACCAATCTCAATAGTTACCTGGAATGTTAAGTCTTTGAATGCATACAATCATTTAAAATAAACATAGTTCAGAATTCAGGATCTAAAATGTAATAATTGTTCAGTTAATGCTTTGATGCAAAGAATGTGAATTCAAATAGCTGGGCAGCCAATCATGAGCTGCCCAATCCATTCTCAGCTTGGTACTTTGTGTATCTGGCCCACATTAAAGTTTCTTGGGGGCAGACATTTTCAGGTCAAATTGCAGTATAGTCTGACTCAGACACAAATTGAGTTTGTGTCTTTATATGCCTTGTTTGTGGACTGAAATCCCACTCACCTGACGAAGGAGCAGCGAGCGCTCCGAAAGCTAGTGGCTTTTGCTACCAAATAAACCTGTTGGACTTTAACCTGGTGTTGTGAGACTTCTTACTGTGTTTACCCCAGTCCAACGCCGGCATCTCCACATCTTTGCTAAGAGGCAACAGCAAGGGCACTAACAAAGTGCCAGCAGTGGGAGCACAAATGCTGTCATCCTGAGAGGACAACAGGTTTGTGTTCCACGGTGCCACTGCCACTCCTGTGGGTGGTACCTCAGGGTTCCTTCTTTTGTGCTGGAGAAGATTGCTGAGAAATTATATCTGTACCCACAGTAGCAGTTGTCTGTGTCCAAATGGCAGCAGCCTAAGCCTCATGACCTCTGTCTGAGCCTCCACCACAGCACTGTTACATTTGTAGGACTCTATCCGTGCCTGCACAGTAAGCTGAGACTGTCTGCATCATTCCCTGTGCCACCAAGTCAGTAATTGAAGGTTAGCTGGCAGATCTGCAAACGCACTAAGCATCTCATACATGTTCACCAGTATTCTCCAATTGTCCGACAGTTCACCTCAACAAAGTCCTCATCTGAATCCCCTGCAGCAGGACTTATGTGAAACCTCACCTTCCAGGGAGGTCAAACATTAGTTCACCTATACCCCTGGCTTGGCTGGTGATTCATGTCTATATTCATCTGTAAGGTATGAGTAGTAACAGTATCTGAGTGGTGGCTGTGAGTGTCGCATCAAGTGACAGCATTTCCTCATTTCCTCTCGTCCATATATGTTCTTCTACAGCCAACAGTTCCTGGCTATCTGGAGAAAAATGTAAGGGGAGGAAATCTGTAGGCCGCGGTCACGTTATTTGCAGTTTCCAATCCTGGCTTCTTTCAGGATAAGGGTGAGGAATTCATGGAAAAGATTCTTAAGACTGTAGGTCACCACATCCAAAATGGCCTCCCCTGCACCAGATGCCACTAGCTCCCTAACACCTTTGCCCATGATCTCTTCCAGGGAGCTGTGGGCATGTAGCCATCCTGGTCCTCCTGTCTTCAGGCTATTCTGCCTCGTGTGCCATCTTCTCTTGCAAGGGGGAGTACACCACGTCACTGATTACATGCCAGTGTTTTGGATGATGCCTGTTATAGCTGCATAGCTGGAGACTGAATGCTTCAGAGGTGTGTCTGAGTGAGGTGTAATAACAGAATGCTTGGTCTGAATCCTAAGTGACCGGGTGTAGTGACATGTATGTGGTTGGTGCATTGATGAGTGTGAGACGTTGATGGAGTGGTGGGTGTGAGACGTTGATGGAGTGGTGGGTGTGAGATCTGATGTACTTATGTTTTTACTCACTTTGACCACCTGAGTTCAGTTATTAAACCTTTTTCAACACTATTGCCAGGTCTATGGTGCCACTACAATGTATATATGCTCTCTTTCTCAGGGTCACTCGGGGGGCCTTCTTGTCCTTCACCAACCCTCCCCCAAAGTTGGAAGCATGGCATCCCTTCCAGTTTCAATCTCTCAGCAGACTGAATTCAAGGTGATGTTACTAAATATGTGACCCCACTCCTTGTAATATGATTTATTGTCTGTGGATAAAAGCAATTGTTGAGCAGCGTGGTGCTGCAACTTTTCTTACATAGGTACCATGCCTTTAAATAGGGTAGAGGGTCTAGAGCATGCTACTTGGCCCTTGCAGTGTGCAGAGGTGACGACGCAGTAATGGAGATCAAGAATGCACAGGTGCCAAAGCTTCTCCTGTCACGACCATTCGAAGGAGGGGGTTAGAAGTATTCTATGTTTCATTCATCCATTTTCCAACTCAGAAATCAGGATGACTGAATTTCACACTCTAAGGATTTTGCTTCCAATTATATGTTGACCCCAAGTTCTTTTTTTAATTTGTTACACACACCTGTAGATATAGGATCTATTATTGTAACACTCGTCAACAAATGCCAATTAATATCTCCCCTCTACCCACCCTACCTGTTTTCTCCCAACCTCAAACCTTGTAAATAATTAATGGAATTATTAATTTCATTAGGCTGGATTAACAGATTGATCAACTGGTGGCTAATAAATTGAAATTTGTTATTTTTTTGTGAGCCGTCTCACAAGTGGGAAATTCTCTCTGTGCCCTATGTACCAAAATCCTTGAAAATTAATGCATTTGTAATTTTGCTTTATGTATTGCACAGAGGAAATCCTTCATCAATTCATTCTAGGTTGGAAAAATGTGACTAAAATGAAGTTAGATTCAGATCAAACTAAGTCCAGAAGGTTAACCTTAAGTGATGCGTTGAATAGCATTACTATGATATACTATGAAACAGGCTTGTGTGTAGAGGTGTATGTAATTTGATTAGAGTGAAGACAGTTAAACTGCAAGGTTAAAACATCAAAAAGGAGTTAAGTGTGAAAGCAAGTGCTTTGGATTGGAAATTGAGCAGGGCACCAGAAGTGGGAATTTGCATTATGATAAAGGAAGTGATTTGAAATTAGCTACTGTATTTACAAGGAACATGTACAATTGGAGCAGGTCGTAAATGAAATAAAACAAAGTATTAAGTTTATGTTTACCCAAAAGTAGTGGCCATTAAAAATACCATGAAAGAGCTATAAATTCTGAGAAAAGGAACTTCCTTTGGAAGGTAAAACAATATAGTTAAAGATGAAAGAGAAAAAAATATTTAAAGAGAGACAGAAGACTGTATGAGGTGGTGTGATTATGAGATCTTGGAGCAGTGTGTACTGGAAACAGACCAATAAAGAAACAATTGCTGCCACCCTCAGAGAAAAGTGTTTGTCTGCACAGTTCTACAGACAGATTCTGGTCCCAATATCAAATGAATGAGTGAATGCAAGATAGAGAGAGAGAGAGAGAGACACAAAGAACGAGAAAGAGAGAAAAGCCTGTGTAAGACTTCCCCAAAGCAACAGTGAATCTGCAGTAATGTTACTGGAATTTTATAGATTGAAATATATAAGGATGTCAAGTTAATTGAGCAAAGTTGGTTTGGGGAAATGTTTGTAGGAGTACTGATAACTATGTAACCTTGTGTCTTTAAGTTTTATTTTTTTAAATAAATTCTTACATTTAGTTTTTAAAATCTTCACAGGTGATTTAAAAATCTTTCTCCTGACTTCAGATACGTTCTCATATAATACAAATTGCACATTGTGATAGTTTGTTCAAGTTTACTTTTAGGAGTTGGGCATCCTGGCACTTACCACCTGTCATATCAGAACACATTAATCACAACTAAATAGACTGGGCACCAGGCACAACCATCTATTATCTATTTATTCATTGCTATGTCAGTAAGACATAAAGAAATCATAAACTGTTTTATTCAAACTTTTGTTTTTGCTTGCTTAAAAATGGACTTTGCTGAACCAAAAGATGGTTACTACAGGCCACATGAATCTCAAGATTGGCCACAGTTTCTTGAAATTTCCGACAGCAATTACAAGGACGGTGGCACAGTGGTTAGCACTACTGCCTCACAGCGCCAGGGACTTGGGTTCGATTCCCGGCTTGGGTCAGTGTGCGGAGTCTGCACATTCTCCCCATGTCTGCATGGGTTTCCTCCGGGTGCTCCGGTTTCCTCCCACATTCCAAAGATGTGCGGGTTAAGTGGATTGGCTATGCTAAATTGCCACTTAGTGTCAGGAGCACTAGCTAGGGTAAATGCATGGGGTTACGGGGATAGGGCCTGGGTGGGATTGTGGTCGGTGCAGACTCGATGGGCCGAATGGCTCTTTCTGCATTGTAGTATTCTATGATTCCATGACAAAGGTGTTCCACTCTCACCTTTGTAGAATCTCACACCTTGTTACAAGAATGCAATATAATCCACAAAATGGAGGACTATAACAAAGAGGGAGACATTAAAACTTGCTAAATCTGCAGAGGTGCTAACAGCCACCACCTCGCACCTGGGACTGTCAAGGTCTATTTCAAAAGGAACAATGGAACGAAAACTAATGTAATTTACATCTAAGCTTCCCTCTGTCATAGAGTCTGAGGGCCTACCAAGATAATACCTAATCGGAAAAGGGTCATTAATATGGCCGAAGCCCAAAACATCCTGGCTTCCCACCATCAGATTTGGGGGGGATTGCAAAGATGTGCCAGGAATCCCTCTCAGAAATCCACTGGTAAATATTTACCTGATGTGGAGATGCCGGCGTTGGACTGGGGTAAACACAGTAAGAGTTTTAACAACACCAGGTTAAAGTCCAACAGGTTTATTTGGTAGCAAATGCCATTAGCTTTCGGAGCGCTACTCCTTCGTCAGATGGAGTGGAAATCTGCCCTCAAACAGGGCACAGAGACACAAAATCAAGTTACAGAATACTGATTAGAATGCGAATCTCTATAGCCAACCAGGTCTTAAAGATACAGACAATGTGAGTGGAGGGAGCATTAAGCACAGGTTAAAGAGATGTGTATTGTCTCCAGACAGGACAGCCAGTGAGATTCTGCAAGTCCAGGAGGCAAGCTGTGGGGGATACTGATAGTGTGACATAAACCCAACATCCCGGTTTAAGCCGTCCTCATGTGTGCGGAACTTGGCTATCAGTTTCTGCACAGCGACTCTGCGCTGTCGTGTGTTGTGAAGGCCGCCTTGGAGAACGCTTACCCGAAGATCAGAGGCTGAATGCCCGTGACCGCTGAAGTGCTCCCCCACAGGAAGAGAACAATCTTGCCTGGTGATTGTCGAGCGGTGTTCATTTATCCGTTGTCGTAGCGTCTGCATGGTTTCCCCAATGTACCATGCCTCGGGAAATCCTTTTCTGCAGCGTATCAGGTAGACAACGTTGGCCGAGTTGCAAGAGTAGGTACCGTGTACCTGGTAGATGGTGTTCTCATGTGAGATGATGGCATCCGTGTCGATGATCCGACACGTCTTGCAGAAGTTGCTGTGGCAGGGTTGTGTGGTGTCGTGGTCACTGTTCTCCTGAAGGCTGGGTAGTTTGCTGTGGACAATGGTCTGTTTGAGGTTGTGCGGTTGTTTGAAGGCAAGAAGTGGGGGTGTGGGGATGGCCTTGGCGTTTCCATAGTATTTACCTGGCAAGTATTTACTTGTCCAGAAGGGGTAACTTTCCCTTGAAATTGTGCCGCATTGGCAACTATCCGACAAAGCGATTTAAATCGCTAACTTCAGTTGGTTCTGCCAGTTTTACACTCATAATTACTCTGACAGGGCAGCACAGTGGTTAGTACTACTGCCTCACAGAGTCAGGACCCTAGGGTGACTGTGTGGGGTTTGCATGTTCTCCCTGTATCTGTGTGGGTTTCCTCCGGGTTCTCTGGTTTCCTCCCACAGCCCCTTTCAGAAGCTAATGACTGGGGCATTATATGCCATAAAACAAAAGCTTGATCTAGACACCAGATATATATTTATTTATGAAATATTATTCAAGTGACCATTTTGCAATCGCTATATTCAGTTGAGAACTTCGAAATTATCGTGCGCTTCGGGCCATTGCATGTGCGTACTTGTGTGTGTAGTTGCGATCAGCCTCCTGGGAGTGAATGTGTGAATAAATATACTGTCTGATGGAACATTACACACTGAGCATTCAGGGAGCATGCCACAGCCTAATTTTAACTGATCATAGAATCCCTACAGTGCCGAAGGAGGCCATTTGGCCCATTGAGTCTGCACCAACTCTCTGACAGCGTATCTTACCCAGCCCTCTCCCCTGCCCTATTTCCATAAATCAACCCATTTATCATGGTCAATCCATCAAACCTGCACATCTTTGGATTATGGGAGGAAACCGGAGCACCCGGAGGAAATCCACGTAAATGCACAATATGTAGAGGTTTCGGCATCACAATTTAAGTGAAAAGTCAAAACTGGAGCCTAATTAACACATGGAAATTATAATTTCACATCTTGTACATGGAACAATTTCTGTAAAAATTCAATTTGTGAAGAATATGGCACTGGGACTAAATTTCTCCATTCCAGCTAAAAAGGTCAGCTTCCATATGTGGGCCAGGGACAAGAACACTAGCTTGTTAAACGTAGCACTTTCTAGTTTTGAGGGCTAAAAGATATAGGCCCAAAACATCCTGGCTTCCCACCATCAGATTTGGGGGGGACTGCAAAGATGCGCTGGGAATCCCTCCCAGAAATCCCCTGGTAAGTATTTACCTGGCAATTGTCCAGAAGGGGTAACTTTCCCTTGAAATTGTGCTGTGCTGGCAACTATCCGACAAAGCAATTTAAATCGCTAACTTCAGATGGTTTTGCCAGTTTTACACTCATAGTTACTCTGAAAGGGCGGCACAGTGGCAAGTACTACTGGCTCACAGAACGAGGACCCTGGGTTCAATTCCAGCCTTGAGTGACTGTGTGGGGTTTGCATGTTCTCCCCGTATCTGTGTGGGTTTCTTCCGGGTATTCTGGTTTCCTCCCACAGTTCAAAGATGTGCGGGTTAGGTTGATTGGTCATAGTAAATTGCCCCTAAGTGGCAGGGAGATTAGCAGGGTAAATATGTGGGGTCATGGGGATCAGGCCTGGGTGGGATTATTACTGCTGCAGGCTCAATGGGCTGAATGGCCTCCTTCTGCACTGTTGAGATTCTATGAAAGAGTTAGAAGAAATAAAAACACTTCTAACTTCAGCATAATTATTTCAAAGATCCAGACTAAGCCCCGCATGGAACACTGCCTCCTCACCCGAACCTTCCAGGGGGACCCCCCATACAAACTAAGCAACCTACTTCCCATGGTATCTCCACCCACAAGGAATTCCCCTTCCCTGACCCGGCTTGACAAGTCCCCTTTTGCTCTGCTTCTTTTACACTTCGCTGAGAGGATGATCTTCACTGATTGAGTCTGACCTGGCCTCAAATCAGGAAGATTGGGCATAACAAGAACTTTAGAATTGAAACACAGGTAAGTCGGTAAGGAGTGGCAATCTGCTGCTGACTGCCACTATGTGGTGAAGAAGGGAAAGGGTTAATGTTTTTGTACCTAAAAGGTTGAACTTTGTACTTAGAATGTTTCACAAGCATAACCCTTCATTATGGCTAATCCTCTTGTTTATACTGCTTCTGACATTAGAACATAGAACATTACAGCACAGAACAGGCCCTTTGGCCCACGATGTTGTGCCGACCTTCATCTGAAACCAAGATCAAGCTATCCCACTCCCTACCATCCTGGTGTGCTCCATGTGCCTATCCAATAACCGCTTAAATGTTCCTAAAGTGTCTGACTCCACTATCACTGCAGGCAGTCCATTCCACACCCCAACCACTCTCTGCGTGAAGAACCTACCTCTGATATCCTTCCTATATCTCCCACCATGAACCCTATAGTTATGCCCCCTTGTAATAGCTCCATCCACCCGAGGAAATAGTCTTTGAACGTTCACTCGATCTATCCCCTTCATCATTTTATAAACCTTTATTAAGTCTCCCCTCAATCTCCTCCGCTCCAGAGAGAACAGCCCCAGCTCCCTCAACCTTTCCTCATAAGACCGACACTCCAAACCAGGCAGCATCCTGGTAAATCTCCTCTGCACTCTTTCCAGCGCTTCCACATCCTTCTTATAGTGAGGTGACCAGAACTGCACGCAATATTCCAAATGTGGTCTCACCAAGGTCCTGTACAGTTGCAGCATAACCCCACGGCTCTTAAACTCCAACCCCCTGTTAATAAAAGCTAACACACTATATGCCTTCTTCACAGCTCTATCCACTTGAGTGGATTCTTATAACAATAGATAGTCAAATGTAAATGTAAATGCAAATGTGTTTGCAGACATGCAAGTCTTACCTTTTCTACAGGCTTGCGTGGTAAATGTAAACGGAAGAAAGCATTACAAGATGTGGAGCATGAGAATGGCCGTTTAAAGGAGGACTCCCGCTGGGCCAGCTACAATTATGCTGGTAACTTCAAAGGAAGGGCCGTGGAAGAGCAGGAAACCTAAGACTGGATCATGACTACAGCTGCCAGAGAACTGCTGCTTCGTGATCAAGGACTGTTGTATGGACTTTGATTCATGACCAGACCAGTGTTTGTGTCGTGACTGGTGCTGGGAGCCATAATGTATATATACCCCCACTTTTCTGTGTTCAGAGAGAACTTTGGCTTCCGCTTTCAAGAGGTCAAGTTCTCCCGCAAGCTTGTGAGAATAAAGCCTACTCTATTTTGACTCATGCCAGCCTCAGAGGTAATTTTTACCTACTACAGTGGAACTTGAGGCCCCATAGTTTCCAGTCTTTGCACTACTGTCAGTGCAATCCAAGAAAAAATGGCCCAATCAGCACAAAAATTAGGAACTTTAAACTTAAGTAAGTTCTGTGGTCTTTAGTGCTGGTTTAAGGCCCTCATGGCTTAGATCTTGCTCAAAAAACTGGTCACCTTATGGTTGTACTGGCTTGGGAAGACTCTGCAAATTGGACTAATTTCTCAAGTGTACAGGTATCAATAGATGTGTCATTAAAGTTTTGTCATATCAAAAAATATTTAAGAAACTAATGATTGGATTTTTTTTTGCTGTGATATTGTGAATATACATCACCATATTCTAGACTTTTAAGAAACAGGCAGGATTTTCCTTTTTGGGTCTGAACCCCGACCTTGGGGTCAAACACGGGTAACAACCACACACCATGTCGGGGAAGTCATTTTGCATGCATGCTGTCTGGATTGGCCAATTAGTGGCCAAAAATCATGCTCAACATCCAATTAAGGATGGTGGATGGGCTCTGAAAGCTGGAGGACCAATCGGAGGCCCTGCAGCTTGGTAGATCCTGCAGCCTGATGATGCAAGGGACAGAGAGGGTACCTCCACTCAGAACTTTTCAAAAATTGAAATAAACAATGGCCACAGTTGCCATATCATCACAACAGTTCCCTCTCCACAAGGAAACCAGTGATCCCACCTGTGGCTAGGTAGGGAAGGCCTCAAACTCTTTCTGGAATATTTGCACCTTGGTCTGCTACCAGGTCACCTCAGGACAACTGCTGTTGCTCAGGGGGCCTGCAGACTGATTGGAAAATTCCAGTCACCCTCTGATCATTGGCCTTAATTGTCTTCTTATAACGAACCTGCCATGGTGATGCTAGCCAGCCAGTCTACATGTCATTTGGAGGGACAAAATTACACTCCCACCTGCCTCAGTTCATACCCCAGTATTTGGGCAAAAATATTGCCTCCAGTGTAAGTGGAAGTCTGATTGGTACAATTGCTTTCTAAACTGTTTCTGGAATGTATTAGGACCATCAATTTGCGCAGGTGAGTTCACTGATGATTCACATCTGAAGACATTTAGGATTAGATTTACTTCCACTGTCCTACTCCAATTTGGGTAGGATAACAGTGGGAAAGGTTGGAAAATTGACTGGCAAGGTCTACAGCCATGTTCCCTTCTCAATACTTCTAACTGGAGGAGAATGCAGCCCTTGGTTTCTAAAATATTACAATTTCATGATTAATCCACCATTTTTTGGTCACCTGTTATGCTGTACTCACGTTGTTGCACTCTCCCACAAAATATAATGAAAATCCATCAGCAGTGGTAGCTGCAAAAACAGGAACAGAAAGAGCAAGTTATTGCAGTGAAAAAGGCAAATAATTAGGACAAAGAGTTACAACACCATTTATAATGACTTTATATAAAAAATTGAGTAACATGCATTGGGTTTCTACCCTATTGTGCAATTCTTGAAAGAAAAATAATAAAGACGAAAATAAAATTAAAGTCTGCTGCAAGTTACTGATTTTCATGTTCCATATTTAAAAATTGATGGATCTGCAGTACAAAATTGTTATAGATTATTCAATGTTGAAAATAAATTTCAATCAAATAAAACATCGTGTAAAAAGCTGCAAAAATATCACAAAGCAGGTCTTTAACCACGTATTGCTAAAGGTTATTCAAGTCAGTAATCGGAACTTCAATGAAAGAAAAATACCCACTGTGGAATCATAGAATGACACAGAAAAAGGCCATTCCTTGTGTCTTTGATGGATCTCTGAGAGAACAATTCACCTATAGCCATTCCTCTGCCTTTTCCCTGTAGCCCTGCACACACTTGTCAGATGATAGTCCAATTCCCCTCATGAATGCCTTGACTGAACCTGCCTCCATCACATATTCAGACAGCGCATTCCCAATCCTAACCCCTCGCTATGTGAAAAAGCTTTTCTTCATGTTGCTAATGTTTCTTTTGCCAATCATCTTAAATCTGTGTCCTCTGATTCTCAATTCTTCCACCAATGGGAACAGTCTCTCACCACCTGCTGATCTTCAGATAGCTTCCAATGTCGACTTTTAATGGCGAAGCTAATCCACGGAGGCAACAATCTTCTGGTTTATCTTTCCAGAAGGTGCAACCACCAGTCGCCGTGTTCCTTGAACTGGCCTTTCCTTGAATGTCGGGTTTCTCTTAGAGCGATTATGTCAATGTTGAAATGACTGAGCTCCCAGGCAACAATATTTCCAATACTTCCCCATTATGTACATGTCAAGATACACTAAAAAAAAAACCTGTCTGTAAACAGAAGGTGTTTTGAATTGGGCGGCAGAGTGTTTAGCACTGCTGCCTCACAGCGCTAAGGATCTGGAGTTCGATTCCGGCCCTGGGTGACTGTGTGAAGTTTGCACATTCTCCCCAGATCTGCGTGGGTTTCCTCCGAGTGCTCCAGTTTCCTCCCACAGCCCAAAGGTGTGCAAGTTAGATAGATTGGCCATGCTGAATTGCCTCAATAGTGTCCAATGATGTGTAGGCCAGGTGGATTGGCCATGGTAAATGTGCAGGGTTACAGGGATTGGATGGCGTGTCTGGGAAAGATGCTTGTTGGGAGAGTCAGTGCAGACTCGATTGGCTGAATGGCCTCCTTGTGCACTGCAGGAATTCTATGTAAGGATTCTATGAATCAGTTTTTCTTACAAGAATAAGCGGTTTTGTATTTTCCATCTCATTCATTTTTGTGTGATCCAATTTAATTAATAACTCAGGTAACTCAAAAGGTTAGTTTATTGTCTGCGTTCAAAACCTGCAAAAAGGAATGTTAGCAATGCCCCGTTCTGCACTCGTACAGGAAAGAGATTCACGCACAAGGTCCACAGAAAACAAATATTGATTTACATGAATTCCAGAGTCCCAAAGTCAGAGTCCAATGAGGAATTCAAGTTCATATAGGTGTTCAAGTTCAACAAGCTGGAGACCGGTGTTGTGTAATTCACTTTTCAGGTGGCGTCGATATCACAAGATGAAGTGGGCATGCAGAAATTAAGTCAGCTCTGTAGGTGATGGTATGAAATCTTCCAGCACAGTAAAGTTAGCTGTCCTGCTTGGACAGATCCAGCTTCTTTGTGGCTTGCCAGGTGGATGGTAAACAGTAAACTGCTTGTGTGGTCCAGACATGTGATATTAAACTGTCCTAAAGGCTCGAGTCTTGGGTAATGTGATCTTTCGTCTCCACAATGACTTCAACGAAGGAAGTTTATTCAGTATCTATAATTTAGCTTTGTTTTCACGACTGAAAATGTCTCAGTCATTATGGGCTGAAAGTAGTGCCATTTGTGTTGAGGGTCTGGAGTTTGGGAAGCCATTGTCTCAGCAGACCCACATACTCTGCTAGCAAGATTGGTTTATCAAATGCAAATGGCCTTCCTGTAGTTCCATTTGAGATTGGCACAGTAAGTAGTCTCACAACACCAGGTTAAAGTCCAACAGGTTTATTTGTCAGGTAAGTGCATCAGTGCAGCGCTCCGAAAGCTCATGCTACCAAATAAACCTGTTGGACTTTAACCTGGTGTTGTGAGACTACGTACTGTGCCTACTCCAGTGCAACGCCGGCAACTCCACACCATTTGAGATTTGTCTGAACAGTACCAAGTTGCTTGTTAGGAGCTCCTTAGGCATAATGATGTGTGATTCTTGAAACTGAGAGAATTCTTTTGTTCCGGCAACTGCTGGGAATAACTTTGAGACATCATAACTGTCTTTGTTCAGCAGAAAAAGCCAGTTTAAAAGTAAGAAATAGCAATAAGGATAAAGTTTTAAAATATATACAGAACTGGTTTCTTTTCCATGTTGTTGGAACCCAACAACAATCCTGTCATCCCAGGAATTTGTTTGGTGAACCTTTGTAGCTTTCCCTCTATGGCAAGTATATCTTTCCTTAGGTAAGGAGACCAAAACTGTACGCAATACTCCAGGTGTGGTCTCACCAAGGCTCTATATAATTGCAGTAAGAAATCTGTGCTCCGATACTGAAATTCTTTTGTACTAAAGGGCAATATATAATTTGCTTTATTAGTTGCTTACTGTACCTGCGTGTGAGCTTTCACTGACTCATGAACAAGAACTCGTAAGTCCCTTTGAAGTTCAACACTCTCACCATTATGGACAAACTGAGGCCATTCTGCCCCTTGAGTCTTTATGTGGAGATGCCGGCGTTGGACTGGGGTGAACACAGTAAGAGTTTTAACAACACCAGGTTAAAGTCCAACAGGTTTATTTGGCAGCAAATACCATTAGCTTTCGGAGCGCTGCTCCTTCGAGCCTTTGCCAGTTCTCTGCACAGCAATCTAGTTGATTCTCTTCCCTTCTCTGACCCCTGGAGCCTGCAAGTTTATTTCCTTCAACTGCTCATCTAATTTCCTTTTGAAAGCATTGATTGTTTCCACACACCACCTCCAGCGTATGGACAGCGTATTCCAGGTCAATACCACTCGCTGCATAAAAAAGTATTTTTTCATTTCCTCATGCGTCTCTTGCGCAAGACATTACATTTGTACCCTATAGTTTTTGCACTATCAGCTAATGGGAACAGTTTTTGTTTGTCTACCTCATCTAATCTTCTAACCTCTATCAAATCTCCCTCAATCTCCTTTGCTTCAAGGAGAACATAAGAAATATGGTGTTTGATAGGGATATATGTTTAACAGTGTAAGAGGCCTCATGATGTTGAAGGCTGAAGTGGGAACAGGGCATAGACCTTTCCATTTCAAAATGTCATTGAGCTGGCTGACAGAACAGCACAAGAACAATGGGATCATTGAGGGAGGGGAATCTAAACATTCACTTCCTCGGTAACAAGGTGCATGGGGGGGAATTTCATACAAGCTCACCACCACGAGCACCATCTTGCCACCATCTGTGGTTGTGCAGATGAAAAATATCACAAGACCAAACCCTGTTTGCTGGGGGCTCTGCAGGCACCTTGGATGCTGGGCAACTGCAATGTGGGAACAGGGAGGGTCGGTTAAAGGCCCATCCAACTGAAATGTGCATTTGCACATGAGCAGGCACACCTGAGAGATGTTGCTGATCTCTCAATGGCATTGCAGGAAATCACCAAACTGAAGCAATGACATGCATTCATGCAGCACTACTCACATAAGCAGGCACTAATTGATCTCTTGCTCACAACATGGCATTTCCCCACAGCAATGAAGAAGTTAATTGCGAGTGAACACCCAGACGAGCTTTTGAGGCATGTTACATTGGTGACATTGGACAGTTTCAAGACAAGCCTCAGGCCACCCTAATCATCTTGTGTACACAACTGTAAATAGGAAATGACCCATTCCACCTCCCCACTTGTTTCTGCCTCCTTTTTATTAAGAGCTGTGTTGCAGTCACTAAGGTGACATACCATGGTTCTCCCTTATTGCAGCGCAATATGGGCATTCGCTTGTGTAGTCTGGTTACATATCACCGCAGTGTTTGGCCATTTTGATCTCATTTCCAACATCAGTGATTTGGCACCATCATGATATTTTTTCTTGCGGAAGGCACATTGTTCAAATGCTTTTCAGGGTCATCTCCTTTTCAGAAGATGTAAGACTACAGAGTATACATGAGCATACAGAGTATACATGGGCGGCACGGTAGCACAGTGGTTAGCACTGCTGCTTCACAGCGCCAGGGTCCCGGGTTCGATTCCCGGCTCGGGTCACTGTCTGTGTGGAGTTTGCACATTCTCCTCGTGTCTGCGTGGGTTTCCTCCGGGTGCTCCGGTTTCCTCCCACAGTCCAAAGATGTGCGGGTTAGGTTGATTGGCCAGGTTAAAAATTGCCCCTTAGAGTCGTGAGATGCGTAGGTTAGTGGGATTAGCGGGTAAATATGTGGGGGTACGGCCTGGGTGGGATTGTGGTCGGTGCAGACTCGATGGGCCGAATGGCCTCCTTCTGCACTGTAGAGTTTCTATGATTTCTATCTTGCATAGCCTGTGTCGAAATTGATGCTCATGTATACTCTGTATGCTCATGTATACTCTGTAGTCTTACATCTTCTGAAAAGGAGATGACCCTGAAAAGCATTTGAACAATGTGCCTTCCGCAAGAAAAAATATCATGATGGTGCCAAATCACTGATGTTGGAAATGAGATCAAAATGGCCAAACACTGCGGTGATATGTAACCAGACTACACAAGCGAATGCCCATATTGCGCTGCAATAAGGGAGAACCATGGTATGTCACCTTAGTGACTGCAACACAGCTCTTAATAAAAAGGAGGCAGAAACAAGTGGGGAGGTGGAATGGGCCATTTCCTATTTACAGTTGTGTACATTACATATATCATGTATAATGGCTAATGCATTTGTGTTCCTAATATTTCTTATTTTTTTAACCCTACTGCTATGCAGTAAGAAATCTGTGCCTCCCTGACATCCACAGCAGGGGTGGAGGAAACCTGCTGACTGCAATGCCCTGTTGTCTGTGATGACTTTGGTGGGACTCCTCTGGAGGGCCGGGACCTGGAGGGGCCCAGCCTGCTGAGGGTGTCTTTCTGTGGGACAGGTACACCCTCCTCGGCTTGTGGAGCTGGAGATGATGAGGTCGCAGGAAGAGGGGATTCGGATCGGCCAGACTCTCCAGGCCCTGGACTGCTGGTCCTCTTCCCTAAAGGTGCTTAAGGACTCTGGCTGACTTCTTGAGGAGAATGGGGAAGCTGGAGCGAGATCAAGCTGCCCGCACTCTTCTCGCATTGACAGTGTTGGAAACCAGCTATGGCTTCAGCAATGGAGCTCAGCCCACGCAGCAGTGCAGTACCAATGCCCTGGACCAAGGTCTTCACGGTGGTTGCCAACCTGCCGTGAAGACTGCAAAGCGTTGGCATGACGGCATGATCACCTCGGACTGAAAGTGGATGGACTCCTCCATCGTGCGTTGCAATCTGAGGAATGCAGTAACATCCCTTCCTAATGCTCTTGTGGTTGTCCTGCAGTTCCACCAACTGACCTGGAGTCGGAGGCTCATCATCTAACTTGGACTTAGCAGATTCCTTGCCTCCAACAGTCCTCCAAGTGCTGATAATCTCGGATATCCCTGCCTCAGCCTGCCGTGGGCAAGAATGCGTGTTGTGCTCACCAGAATGTGATCCTGAGCCTGCTCTACATCTAAGTCTCACTAAAGTGTGTGCCACTGTGCTGGTGGAGGGTGTGGGTGAGCGCCATGATACATCTTCTAGGCTTCTGTCTTCAGGGTCCTCATCCAAGTTAGTCTTTGCGCAGGAGCTGGGGTCAAGGTGTCGGGCTATTAGCAGATATGCCTAAGAGAGAAAGTGCAGATTAGTCGTGCATGGCAGCCACGTAACAGAACAGTGCATTCAGAGTAGCATTGGCAGAGAGGGGTTGATCTAGTGCAGGAACCTTACATAGGTGCTTGACGCCAACCTCGCTATCACCACAGGAATGGCCAACTTAATCTCCAACCAGCACGATGGCTCTGTTTTCAAAGTTGCACAGGCCCTTGATGTCTGCCACACCACCCCTTGTCTGGGACCTCTCCCTTTTATTGTGCGTGATCTTGCCCTGCAGAAAGACAATTGGAGAGGGTGTAAGCATGAGAAGGAAGGCTAGCATTTGTCAGTAGTTAGTTGAGCCATGGACAGATGAGGATGAGATAAGCAGAGAGGATGGAACTAGATGGACGTGTGAAGGTGTGTGTGAGTGAGTGAGTGATGATGTCCATTGAGCTGGGTGTGAATATGATTCCCATGGATGAGCGATGGGCTTGTGAGTTGAGAGTGGTGAGATAGTTGATTTGTTCTGGCGGAACAAATGGAGGTCATTCATCCTTGTTTGGAACTGGGTGGCTGACCTCTTCCCTAAACAGACTGCCTTTTCTGCAGCCAGAGTGGGGTAGAGGACATCACAGTGAGTCTCCACGGTGTCCAGCAGATGCTCAAGGGAGGTATCACTAAATCTAGGGACTCATTCAGTGGAGCACTCCTGCAAGCATTCTGAAGTGTGAGCGCCATGCCTGTATAAATACAGTGTCTGCATTGAGGAAGCAGTGAGGTCACGTCGGGGCAGGTGAATCGGAGCAGTCGCCAGCAATCTAGCCAGTTTCACGTGCATGAATTTTTAATTAGGCGGACAGCTGATGATACCACCTGCCATTTCATCCTGCAAGAAAAGGCCTGATTGCCACATTCACATGAGAAATAGTCATCAAGAAAAGCAAAATTCCAATATATACAGATTTTAACTTAAAAATGTCTAATTGAGCAATTAGATATTCTCTGTATGTAGTATTTCACAAATATAACACCCTACCTGTTTGTATGATGTTACACAATTCAAACAGGAGTAGTTTGTTGTCACTGCCAGTGCCCAGCCGCTGTTCTACATGGGAGTTTAAGTCATAGATCACTGCTTGCATGTTAGTGTCCAGGTACTAAATAAATAGAGGAATAGTACATTGTCCTTAAAATTAATAAGCTTTCAGCAATTGTAAGTATCAGAAGTTACCAAATGAATTTGAAGTAAACAATCTTTTAATTGATGATCAACTTGTCCAAACAATCAAGTTCTGTGGAGGAGCAATTACTGTTAAGGCCAAAAAAAGCATACTTACCTATATAATTCAGTCTCCAAGTGTACTGGGCTTCCTTTGGACCAAGCCATTTATAACCATTTTATGGGAAAAATTATAAATTTGTTACAGATACAAGGTTTATCATCTTTTGGGACTGTCTCTTTAGTTTAGAGTAGATGGAAAATGAAGAGTCATGTGACCTGCACTGACTTGCTGACAACAAGCCTTGGTTATTAAGGATTAAAGAGGGGACCGGGTTGTCTTACAGGGAAGAAGGTGTGACACATTTACATCTGCAAATAATGGCCAGAGCACCTGCGCTGATAGTGGTTAGAGTGGTTAGAGACTGCCAGGGAGGACTTATGAATGTCAGGTTTTATAAATGGTTTACTTAAGCTCTCTTAATTCCAAGAGAGGCTGAAGTCTAGTGGATAGCTAATTAACATTTCCATGTGGATACAAGGCCCATGTGATTCATGTTACCATGGAGATGGGCTTTTTGAGAGGCGATGAGTTCATAGGAAGTCATTGCAGGATTGGGTTCAGGATTTTCCTAAATATTACTGAACCTCACAGTGTCAGTCTGCAAGAATCAGAGAGAGAGAGAAAGCAGAGAGATAGGGACAACATGTCTCTATAGTTCACGAGACAGGATCCGGGTGAGAGCTTGCACATGATTTGAAGGCTTTTTTATATTTATTCATGCAATTGGGCATCACTAGCTAGGCCAACATTTGTTACCCATTCCTAGTTGCCGTAAAGGTGGTGGTGAGCTGCCTTCCTGAACCTTTGCAGTCCATGTGATGTATGTATACCCAAAGTGTTGTTCGGAAGAGAGTCTCAGGATTTGGACCTTGCAAGAGTGAAGGAACGGTGATATATTTCCAAGTCAGGATGGCGAGTGGCTTGGAAGGGAACTCCCAAGTGGTAGTGTCCCCATGTGTCTACTTGCTCTTGTCCTTCTAGATGAGCTGAAAAAGGGGCTTAGGAGAGCTAGGAGGGGACACGAGAAGTCCTTGGCGGGTCGGATCAAGGAAAACCCCAAGGCTTTTTACTCTTATGTGAGGAATAAAAGAATGACTAGGGTGAGTTTAGGGCCGGTCAAGGACAGTAGTGGGAACTTGTGTATGGAGTCAGTAGAGATAGGCGAGGTGATGAATGAATACTTTTCTTCAGTGTTCACCAAGGAGAGGGGCCATGTTTTTGAGGAAGAGAAGGTGTTACAGGCTAATAGGCTGGAGGAAATAGATGTTCGGAGGGAGGATGTCCTGGCAGTTTTGAATAAACTGAAGGTCGATAAGTCCCCTGGGCCTGATGAAATGTATCCTAGGATTCTTTGGGAGGCAAGGGATGAGATTGCAGAGCCTTTGGCTTTGATCTTTGGGTCCTCGCTGTCCACGGGGATGGTGCCAGAGGACTGGAGAATGGTGAATGTTGTTCCTCTGTTTAAGAAAGGGAATAGAAATGACCCTGGTAATTATAGACCGGTTAGTCTTACTTCGGTGGTTGGTAAATTGATGGAAAAGGTCCTTAGAGATGGGATTTACGACCATTTAGAAAGATGCGGATTAATCCGGGATAGTCAGCACGGATTCGTGAAGGGCAAGTCGTACCTCACAAATTTGATTGAATTTTTTGAGGAGGTAACTAAGTGTGTTGATGAAGGTAGGGCAGTTGATGTCATATACATGGATTTTAGTAAGGCGTTTGATAAGGTCCCCCATGGTCGGCTTATGATGAAACTGAGGAGGTGTGGGATAGAGGGAAAGTTGGCCAATTGGATAGGTAACTGGCTGTCTGATCGAAGACAGAGGGTGGTGGCGGATGGAAAATTTTCAGATTGGAGGCAGGTTGCTAGCGGAGTGCCGCAGGGATCAGTGCTTGGTCCTCTGCTCTTTGTGATTTTTATTAATGACTTAGAGGAGGGGGCTGAAGGGTGGATCAGTAAATTTGCTGATGACACCAAGATTGGTGGAGTAGTGGATGAGGTGGAGGGCTGTTGTAGGCTGCAAAGAGACATAGATAGGATGCAAAGCTGGGCTGAAAAATGGAAAATGGAGTTTAACCCTGATAAATGTGAGGTGATTCATTTTGGTAGGACTAATTTAAATGTGGATTACAGGGTCAAAGGTAGGGTTCTGAAGACTGTGGAGGAACAGAGAGATCTTGGGGTTCATATCCACAGATCTCTAAAGGTTGCCACTCAAGTGGATAGAGCTGTGAAGAAGGCCTATAGTGAGTTAGCTTTTATTAACAGGGGGTTGGAGTTTAAGAGCCGTGGGGTTATGCTGCAACTGTACAGGACCTTGGTGAGACCACATTTGGAATATTGTGTGCAGTTCTGGTCACCTCACTATAAGGATGTGGAAGCGCTGGAAAGAGTGCAGAGAAGATTTACCAGGATGCTGCCTGGTTTGGAGGGTAGGTCTTATGAGGAAAGGTTGAGGAAGCTAGGGCTGTTCTCTCTGGAGCGGACGAGGCTGAGGGGAGACTTAATAGAGGTTTATAAAATGATGAAGGGGATAGATAGAGTGAATGTTCAAAGACTATTTCCTCGGGTGGATGGAGCTATTACAAGGGGCATAACTATAGGGTTCGTGGTGGGAGATACAGGAAGGATATCAGAGGTAGGTTCTTTACGCACAGAGTGGTTGGGGTGTGGAATGGACTGCCTGCAGTGATAGTGGAGTCAGACACTTTAGGAACATTTAAGCGGTTATTGGATAGGCACATGGAGCACACCAGGATGATGGGGAGTGGGATAGCTTGATCTTGGTTTCAGATAAAGCTCGGCACAACATCGTGGGCCGAAGGGCCTGTTCTGTGCTGTACTGTTCTATGTTCTATGATCATAGTTGTGCGTTTCAAAGGTGCTGTCTAAGGAGCCCCGATGAGTTTCTGTAATGCATCTAGTAGATGGTCATCACTGCTGCCATTGTGGACTAGTGGTGCAGGGAGTAAATGTTTGCGGATAGGGAGCAAATCAAGCAGGCTGCTTTGTCCTGGATGATGTCAGGCTTCCTGAGTGTTGTTATGGCTGCACTCATCCAAGCAAGTGGGGAGTATATCATCGCACTTCTGACTTGTGCCTTGCAGTTTGCAGACAGGTTTTGGGGAGTCACAAGGTGAGTTATTCACTGCAGGATTCAGAGTCTTTAGCCTGCTCTTGTAGTTATAGTATTTATGTGGTTAGTTCAGATTCTGGTGAATAGTAATCGATATTGAAAGTAAGGGGATTCAGTGATGGTAATGCCACTGAGCGCCAAGAAGCGATGATTAGATTCTCTCTTGTTGGAGACAGTCATTGCCTGGCACTTGTGTGGCAACAGGAACGTTACTTGCCAAGCCCAAGCCTGGATATTACCCAGGTCTTGCTGCATTTGGGCATGGATTGCTTCAGTGTCTGGGGAGTCGCAAATGGTGCTGAACATTGTGTAATCATCAACCCCACTTTTGACCTTAAGATGGAGGGAAAGTACATGATAAAGCAACTGAAAATCTTTGTGCCTAGGACACTAACTTGAGGAATTCTTGTAGTGATGTCCTGGAGCGGAGAGATTATTGACCTCCAACAACCACAACCTTCTTCCTTTGTGCTAGGTATGACTCTAACCAGTGGAAGATTTCCCCCTGATATCCACTAACTCATTTTCCTAGTATTCCTTGATTGCTTATTCGATCAAATGTTGCTTTGATGTCAAGGGCAGTCACTCTCAGCTCTGGAGTTCAGCTCTTTTGCCTATGTTTGAACCAAGGCTGTAATGAGGTCAGGAGCTGAGTGGTCCTGTCGCAGCCCAAACTGATAGTCAGTGAGCAAGATATTGCTAAGTAATTGCCATTTGACCTCTTACATCATTTTACTGACGATCAAGAGTAGATCAATGGGACAGTAATAGGCCGGTTGGATTTGTCATGTTTCTTGTGTACAGGACAAAGCTGGGCAATTTTCCACATTGCCAGGTGGATGCCTGTGTTGTAACTGTACTGCAACAGCTTGGTTAGGGGTGCAGCAAGTTCTGAAGCACAAGTCTTCAGTACTATTGCCGGAACACTGTCAGGACCCAGAACCTTTGCAGCATCCTTCAACCATTTCATGACATCATGTGAAATGAATCAAATTGGCTGAAGACTATCATGTGATGCTGACGACCTCCATAGTAGGCTGAGATGAATCATCCACTCAGCACTTTTGGCTGAAGATTGTTGCAAAAGTTTCAGTCTTATCTTTTGTACTCATGTCCCAGTTTCCCCATCACTAAGCTTGGGGATATTTGTGCAGCTTCCTTCTCCAGGGAGTTGTTTAATTGTCCATCATCATTCATGACTGAATATGGCAGAACAAGAGAGCTTAGATCTGATTTGCTCATTTTAGAATCACTTTTGCTCTGTCCATTTCTTGCTGCTTATGTTGGTTGCATGCAAGTAGTCCTGTGTTGTCGCTTCACCAGATTCGCATCTCATTTTTAGGTATTTCTGGTGCTGCTCTTGGCCTGTCCTCCTGCACTCTTCATTGAACCAGGTGATCCCCTGGTTTTGTGGTAATGGTAGAGGGTATGCTGGGCCATGAGGATGCAGATTGTGGTCGAGTACAATTCTGTTGCTGCTGATGGCGCACAGCGCCTCATGGTTACCCACAAGGACTATGGGTGGTCATTCCTATCGATACAGTCATGGACAGATGCATCTGTGGCAGGCAGGTTGAGAGGTCGATGTCAATTATGTGTTTCCCTCTTGTATGTTCCCTCATCGTCTGCTGCAGACCGAGTCTAGCAGCTATAAGCTTTAGAATTTGGTCAGCTTGGTCTGTGGTGGTACTACTGAGCCACTATTGGTGATGGACGTTGAAGACCCCACCCAGAATATATTCTGCAAACTTGCCATCCTCAGCCCGTCCTTCAAATTGTGCTCCGCATGGAGCAGTACTAGAGGACGGTACGTGATAATTACCAGGAGATTTTATTTTGCCTATGTTTGACCTGATGACATGAGACTTGGGTTGTGGAGTTGATGTTTGACTCCAAGGGCAACATCCTCTTCACTATATACCACTGTGCCGCCGCCACCTGGAGAATGAAGTCTCCACTAAAAGGACAAAATAAAGTTTAACCATGGTGGGGGGTGGGCGGGGTGGTCAGTCAGGTTCAAATTAAATGGGAGATCTTTTCCATAGTTTACGGTATAAGTTGCCTCCTGAAATAATATTTAGTCAATGTCGCTTCCACTTTGTTTGTTACAGTAGAAAACTTGAAATCTTGTGTGTTCTTTTCAGTCATTCAATGGAAGTCTGCATTTCTGCTTTTTAAAAGTATCGTGCTCTGAAGGGGATTGTAACAATTTTAAAAAAGCATGGGGAATCTAGTAACATGCTGTGGAAAAACAATCAAAACATCCAGCAATTTTCCATACTTACACATGTTCTAATGATCAGAATATAAATGATATCTGCAGACAAAAATCCTGGCAGATCATTTTTAGAAAATTTTAATAGCTAAGAAATGCTTATATGGATCAGATATGAGATCAAGATATTAAATATTCTGCACCTAGTAAGTTCTAAAGTTGGTGGACAATATGCCTTAGGATTAAAGCATTTATAGCTGCTTGAATGCCAACTGCATTAACACAAAGCATCTTCTTGAATCATAATCAACAGAAAATAATTTTGAAGTTTAGATTTGCTAAGAAAATGCCTTTCGTAATTATTTTGTTTTCAAATTCAAATCCCTTTTCTAATATTCAGCTGTGTGCAGCTGATCAGTAATGACTATGGGTGCATTAGGTGTAGCATCATTGATATCAGTCAACTCAGCGGAGCCATTTTTAAAACAGTACGGACTGCAAGGTTTGAGCAGTTTTAGTAAGCAAAATCCTGAGATTCAATTGCTATTTTGCATTCATTGAGCGATCTATAATCCCAAAATTTCCTTTCTAAAAAATAATCAAGTAGGGGACATGTTGAATGGGACAGACACCATGATTTCATCATGTCTGTGCTAGCCCTCTGTTGTTTGTGGGAGCTTGATGTTCAAAATTGGCTGTCATGTTTCCTACATTACTACAGTAATTGCACTTCAAAAAGTGGCTGAGAGGTGCTTTGGGATGTCCAGCTGTCCTGAAAAACATTATCAAAATGCAAGTTTTTTTTAACTTGTTTCACTGGCTTTCTGTAAAATTCAATTTTATTGCGCTGTAAGAAACAATGTGGAGAGAACTGGGTCTCATCATTTTTTTTACTCCAGTTGAACGTTTCAACAGTTAAAAGTAACATAAGGAATAGTCCAAAAAAAGTTGAATTGTCATCATTTAAAAAATTATTTCAACCTTGTGTTCCGATTCACTCTGAAACTTACACTTGCACTTTGATTGAGTTCTCCAAACACCATCTCAGTTGTAGATGGAGCTAACTTCCATAATGCAGGCTGCATCCAGACCTATAAAAATTATTTATTTCATCCAACAATTCTGCATAATGCCTCTCCAGTTCCATAGCCCAGAGTCGGTTTTACTTCTATTTTCTCACATTGTTCCTGTCCCTGCTGCTTCCATCCCCCACCCTCCTGAGTTTTGGGGTCTTTCTTGCTCCTCTTTGGCACCTGGAAAGCTATAGCTGAGTCCTGGGAGTGACCTAGGACCATCTTCAATAATTCTCTTTTTTCATAGAACCATAGAATACCAACAGTAAAGAAAGAGGCCATTCGGCTCATCGAGTCTGCACCGACCACAATCCCACCCAGGCCCTACCTCCGTATCCCTACATATTTACCCACGCATCTCAGGACACTAAGGGCAATTTTAGCATGGCCAATCAACCTAACCCGCACATCTTTGGACTGTTTTATCCCTCGACTTTTTTTTATCCCTATTGATATATGTTCTCAGCCAAATGAAAAATATAAGAAACTTATTTTGAAGAAATTAAGTGTGGAGCAAAATTTAGTTACTTATTCACCCTGACATTTTTGGTAAAACTATCAAGTGGGAATTTCACCCCAGAATTACTAACTATAATACAGGCACTGTTGCCTAGATTTTTGTCTCTGGGTCGGGTTTGCTGAGTCGGGAGATTTCCCAGTTCAGTGAACTCAACATTTAAGAATGTCTGCCCAGAGGTTGGATTGTGGGGGGTGCTAAAACAGGGGTTGAGGCAGTCAACCCCGGAATAAATGTGCAGGCTGTGGGTGTGAAGGCAGCATGGGTGCAAGGCCTGCCTCTGTGCCCAGGCACAGTGTTTAAATAAAAGATAATAATAAAGCCAAAAACATTCCTCTAGTTGTCACCCCTCACCCCCTCAAGCCCACACACACTACGTATGCAAATGTGTGCAAACCTTTACCCCCCCCAAACCAACTCCCATACTCCTGATGCCAATTTACTGCCCCTACCCACCCCATGGTACCCATAATCCCTATGCAAACTCATGCCACTCATTGCCCTTAAAGCCTCAATGCCAACTCACCTGGTATCCTTGGACAGTTCCTTAACAGTTTTGATGCTTTCCGGATAGCTTTGGCAGCTCCTTAACAGCTGGACAGTTCCTTGAAAGCTGGAAAGTTCTTTGACAGTTCCAATGATTTTGTGCATAGAACATTTTTGGTAAAACTATCAACTGTGGGAATTTAACCCAGAATTACTGACTATAGTATAGACACTGTTGCCTAGATTTTTGTCTCTGGGTCAGGTTCGCTGAGTCGGGAGATTTCCCAGCTCGGTAAACCCAACCTTTAAGAATGTCTGCCCAGAGGTTGGATTGTGGGGGGTGCTGAAACAGGGGTTGAGGCGGTCAACCCCGGAACAAATGTGCAGGCTGCGGGAGTGAAGGCAGCATGGGTGCAAGGCCTGCCTCTATGCCCAGGCACAGTGTTTAAATAAAAGATAATAAAGCAAAAAACATTCCTCCAGCTGTCACCCCTCACCCAAATCTAAAGGTATCCCGGGACCCTCTCTGGTGATCTAAACTCACCCACCAAGTTCAGGCCTCTTCTTATCTGTTCTATTTTGCACATTCCTGATTCCGCACTCCTGTTCTTCCAAAATCCCACTTCAGTGGGGGCAGCTGCTGAATTAAAAGGCCGGCTGCCTCCATAAATTGCGCATATGCAAATACCAGTCTGACTCTAGTCCCATTCTTGCGAAAATGGGAAATGCTGGGTTCGGAGACAGGACTTACAAATTTTGGCCATTTCTGAGACTTTTGCAATGACAGAGAGCCGCTCCATTGCAGCAAAATTCCAGACCTGATTTTCAGTACGTCTTATGCTGTTTTTTGTACATGAGAATATTTCAGTTGTTAAAGTATGTTTTTGATGCTTTTGGCCCAAATCTTCGGAGGTCATAGATCACACAGCTTAATGTAAAATTGAATGAGAACATGTCCTACATTTCTAATCAATTTTCAAAGTTGGATTAAGAAACAATGTACAGACAGTTTGAAAATAAATGTACAGATCTACTGGTTGCAATAAGCTAACATGACAAAGAAATAGAAACATCCCTGGTGTCTTGCAGTTACTTTGGATAATTAGGGATTTCCAGAGTTATCACTTGGGGTTGATGAATGATTTAAATATGTCACTTCTGTCTTTTAAAATATATTTCTATTATGTCAAGGCCATAAGCTTAACGTAAAATGTCTTCAGTGCTCCACTGAAATAGCTTATATTGTTTCCACTCAGATCTCTACCATGTTCCTAGGTGTGGTAACTGCAAAACCTTACAAAATGTTCCTTCTGTGGCACTGCTGTTTTAATTTTCAGACATACTGTCACATAGTCAAGCAATTACAGCTTATCCCAGTCAGTAAAACATTGGAACACTGTTATTGTACTTACCCTATTAATGTTCTTAAAATTGACTTTATCTATGAAAAAACAAAACAAATTATTAGATATGAAAGAAAATAGAGTTAAAAAAGCAAGAAAAAATATTACAGCTGTTTCCAAACACATTGTTGCCATCTCCTAGAATCAAAGAATAGTTACGGGACAGAAGTAGGTTGTTCATCATGTCTGTGCTAGCCCTCTGTTGTTGTGGGAGCTTGATGTTCAAAATTGGCTGTCACGTTTCCTACATTACTACAGTAATTGCACTTCAAAAAGTGGCTGAGAGGTGCTTTGGGATGTCCAGCTGTCCTGAAAAACATTATCAAAATGCAAGTTTTTTTACTTTTTTCACTGGCTTTTTGTAAAATTCAATTTTATTGCGCTGTAAGAAACAATGTGGAGAGAACTGGGTCTCATCATTTTTTTTAACTCCAGTTGAACGTTTCAACAGTTAAAAGTAACATAAGGAATAGGCCAAAAAAGTTGAATTGTCATCATTTAAAAAATTATTTCAATCTTGTGTTCCGATTCACTCTGAAACTTACACTTGCACTTTGATTGAGTTCTCCAAACACCATCTCAGTTGTAGATGGAGCTAACTTCCATAATGCAGGCTGCATCCAGACCTATAAAAATTATTTATTTCATCCAACAATTCTGCATAATGCCTCTCCAGTTCCATAGCCCAGAGGCGGTTTTACTTCTCTCTATTTTCTCACATTGTTCCTGTCCCTGCTGTTTCAATCTCTCCCCCCCCCTCCCCCCTCTCTTCTGGGGTTTCTCTTGCTCCTCTTTGGCACCTGAATAGGTCAATGCTATAGCTGAGTCCTGAGAGTGACCTGGGACGATCTTCAATAATTATTTAAATGCTTTTAATAAAAGGATAGTTAGCAATTAAAGCCCTTAAACTCAATCCAGGTCAAACCCAAAAGAAAATGATGCAATTCTCAAGGAGAAAAGGTGGGTGTCCTACAACAACTTTCTTGGCACTAAGCATGGAACTATGTTTACGTTATTTAAAGGTATATAGCACATCAGATGATGCACTTACTAAGTAAAGTTTAATTTCTACTGACCAGCCAGCCCCTAGCTACATCCATAGATCCAAGATCATCCAGTATAATGAAGCAACCACGATTCTTCAAACTCAAAGGTCTCTCTTAATTGTCCCACAACTCCACATCCATTCTCCACTAATTCAGTAGCCTCATTCCTCGACATCCCTCAATGGCCCCACAGATATTTCTGCACACAGTCATCCCTCTGCCATGCCCCTGAAGCTCAGCACTCTATCCATTGTTTACAAATCCCATCAACCATTTTTTATTGCTCCCAGCCCCCTCTCACCGTCAGAGTACCCAAGCTCCTCCAATATCCTTTGCTATGGACACCCCTCTCTGTTCCTACATTTAGTAACCATTCCTAACCCCAGACCATTCCAGTGCTTGTACAACATTATCCTTCCATCATTGCCATTCTTCAGTATCCTCTTGCCACAATGTCTACACTAGCAATTCACCAATAGCAGAGACCTTGTTACTCAGACTAGGATCCCTCTTCCCAATAATCACTGCTTTTTCCACAGCCTACTTCCTTCCTGTGATCCTTCATCCATTTCTCTAACACTATAAAATACTGTGTCCTCTGCCACCAAATGTTTTTCTAATCCTACAAATCTGCTACTTACCTAAAGCCTAGAACACTTTTACTATCATCTTTAATGTTTTTTGCTCTTATAAAATAAAATGGAGTAGAAAGGTTTGCTTTCTTTGCTGTCAGGAAACCAAAAAACAGCAATTAAAAAGTTTATTAACTCTTGGAAACAGAGGTCTATAAAAGTTGTGTTATTCAAACACTTCAGTTGCTATTTAACAATAATGCTTAGATCATAATATCAGCCAAATGGTCAATATATCACTGAAGACAAGGCAAAATTTTATTTCAAATAATTAAGTCAAAATATCAGCACTGGCTACTTTCAAGTAGTATCAGCAACCTTGTGAAAAAATTGAGAAATCTGTGGAAAGTTTTATTAGTTTAGATGTTACCCTCAAGTATTACTTGTTAGTCACTGGAGGCTGGATAGCCTGGTACATGATTAAAGGCATAAAGAGCACACCCCATACCAGATGCAACACTTTTACCTCTCATGGTGTGTAACATCTTAGTGTATACAAAGTATCGTTCAGACATAGCTAATTGGATTTTCCATTCTTCACCTTTCCAGGATTACTTATCTATCATTGTAATAATCAGAGAAGATGATGAAGCAAGAAACTAGATGAAACGAATAAAAAGACTTGGACTGACCTTTTTGGATGGTGGGGTCTTGTTTCCTGCCATCCAAAGAGTCATGGGGAACACATCCCTGCAACCAATTTATGCTTCAATCAGAGCCCAGGAGGAAGTCCTGACTTAAGAGAGCTGCCAGCCAATCTGAGCTGAAGAATCATATGGACTCAAAATGTTAACCGTGTTTCAGTCTCCACAAATGCTGCCAAACCTGAGATTTTCCAGCATTTTGTGTGTATATTTCAGATTTCCAGCATCTGCAGGATTTTCCTTTTATTTAAGCATTTAATTGCTGTGTGTATTGTGAAAGGTTACATAAATTATAATAACCTCAGTGGTGCTTCAAGAGACAACACATTTTGTTCACATTTTTATTTTCCTCAATTGCTACCAGCAGTTTGCATTTTGATTGTTAACAAACAAGGCTGTAGATGAATAAACAGTTCCGTGGTTTCAGAAACTGACACTGCAGCTTTTTAACCTTTTTGTTTCATAAACATGCAGTCGTACTGTAATATATGTGGGTATCTCCTGACCACTACGATTATCAGAAATAACTATACAGCTAGTGAAGGATTGTCACTGTGTGGAAGTTTTTTAATATAAGGAATTCATGAGATTGAAAATTGTTATATTGTGGTTGCTATGGCGTTGACAAGGAATTTCAAACTTTGCTAGGAACAAAAAGGTATTTATTGATAAAAGAAACTTAGGTACAGGAGGTTTATGCAGCTCAAAGGCTGCCCTGGGGCAAAGCCCCAGTTCTACTTGCTTACAGCATGGCTCCAGAAATAAAAATACCTGAGAAAGGATGTCCCCCTCTCTCATGTGATCACTCTCTCTCAGTTCCCATTGGTCCCTCAGGTCAGGTGATTTCTGCTGTGCTGTCTTAAAGAGACAGACAGACCGCGAACACAACATCCCTCCCCTGTTAATTTTCTTCTACAATCTTAAAAATCTCAATTACTCAACTCACATTCTAGATAAACATTATACACACAAGTTAGACATTTGTGAATCAGTGTAGTGATTGTTCAATGAAGGGACTTTGAGGCTTGCATTTAGCATAGTGCTTTTTCTAGAAAGTTTCAACTATGCGCAGTTCCAAATATGGTCTTGCATGGGATTCTTCCATACAGGCTTGCTGCTTTCTGGAGTTTTGTGCTAGACTGTGTGTTGACCAAGGACTATATACTTTACTCTGCGGATAGTGTCACTCTCCAAACTGCAATTGATCCTTTTCTTTGTCAAGTGACTTACTCTACAATGCATGCAGGTACAGTCATTGCTATACAACACCTCCTGACAGTTCATGTACAATCTCGGTTTGTCACGTGACGGAAATGGTCATAGTACTCTATTTCTGATACTTAGGTCACGTGATAGAGTTCTTTTCTCTTCCTCGCATTTCTATTTGACATCTTTTCCATCAACCATGTTATCATATTGGTTCTTGTGCTTTTCTATTAGTGTAACCATTTCAGCAATCTTGTTCTGGCATGTAATCTCAGTTTCCTTCTCTGTCTGAGTTCTCCCTAACACATCTTCTTCAGCTGAGTGGCTTAATTTACCAATTTCTCCCTTTCATCTTCCTTACCAACCAATCTTCTGCTTAGACCTGAATGTTAGAAATCATAGAAACCCTACAGTACAGAAAGAGGCCATTTGGCCCATCGTGTCTGCACCAACCACAATCCCACCCAGGCCCTACCCCCATATCCCTACATATTTTACCCACTAATCCCTCTAACCTACGCATCTCAGGACACTAAGGGGCAATTTTAGCATGGCCAATCAACCTAACCCGCACATCTTTGGACTGTGGGAGGAAACCGGAGCACCCGGAGGAAACCCACGCAGACACGAGGAGAATGTGCAAACTCCACACAGACAGTGACCCAAGCCGGGAATCGAACCCAGGTCCCTGGAGCTGTGAAGCAGCAGTGCTAACCACTGTGCTACCGTGCCGCCCTTTATTTATTCCATGTATCTGCTTTCGCAATCCATTCAGTTTATCTGTTTCTGAGTTTCTTCCAAGATGAATCCATCATTGTCTTCTAACAATATTTGGTAACGACCTCTTCCTAATTATGCTTTACATGTTTTCAGAGAACTGACACATTACTTTTTGTTGTAGTCACATTGAACTCTACTTCTATGTTCAACAGATCTTCCTTCTTGTCATTTTTTATTAGGCAATTCTCCTGCATTGCTAAATTGCGACAACAGTTTTGTTCCCTTTTTGGGTTTGTCCATTGCTAAGTTCTCCTCAGCACCGTCAAACACTGAACAAATTTCTGTCTCTCTGCAGAATGCCAATTTCTTCAGCTCATTTGCGTATTCCACATGACTCGTAGTTTGATCATTCAATTGGATCTCTAAAGGGTTCCCAATATAACTCTGGTGAATGATAGCTCTGCTTCAACAGTATGGTGACTCTTGCAGATGATGATACAAGGTGTCCTACATGATTGTCATGAATCAAATCCTTGTGTGTTTCATTCTGAGATGAGCAGTTCTCTCACCAATCACAAAACTGATAGCATCTATTACATGGGATTTCCTTGGCTCTACTCGAGTTCCATGCTATGACCACTGTTGCTGAGTTCCGTTTATACTTTGTCTTTCAACCCTTTTTACCTTTTATTCACATCTTCATGTTCTAACTCCAATTCCTTTACCACTTGCTGGCGAATATTATACTGTTCCTTACTGGCTCTAACAGATTGCCTAGCTACTTCCACCTTTTTTTATTGTACTAGTTTTTACATTTCTTAGCTTAGATTACAGATCACAAACTTCTATCTCAATTCCATATGTTTAGTTCTGTGAAGTTTATCCCACTTTTTTCTTTACGCTTACTGCTTCTTTTTCTGAGGCTTGTCTTACTTTCTGACTGATTACAGCTTTATTGTTTGCTTGTAGTTTACTGCTACAACATCAATGAACTTCTCATTACAGCACAAAAGGATGGGATGCAACTCAGTTTTGCTTTTAATTCTTCACTTAGTCATTTAGAGTATTTTGTTGCCCTCCTGGGGTCCTTCAGTTCCATCCTTGGGGTCTTTTGGTACCCCCCCCCCCCCCCTTTCAGGGGTCTTTTACTGCCTACTCTAAGTTTGGCATTGCCTTGTGCTTGAGGGTTTATTACCTCCTCTGAGTTCCAGCATTGAGGGACAGGTAATATTGAGGAAGCAGGGGGGCTGCAGAGGGTCTTGGACAGGTTAGGAGAGTGGGCAAAGTAGTGGCAGATGGAATACAATGTGGAAAAGTGTGAGGTTATGCACTTTGGAAGGAGGAATGGAGGCATAGACTATTTTCTAAATGGGAAAATGTTTAGGAAATCAGAAACACAAAGGGACTTGGGAGCCATTGTTCAAGATTCTCTTACGGTTAACATGCAGGTTCAGTCGGCAGTTAGGAAGGCAAATGCAATGTTAGCATTCATGTCGAGAGGGCTAGAATACAAGAGCAGGGATCTACTGCTGAGGCTGTATAAGGCTCTGGTCAGATCCCATTTGGAGTACTGTGAACAGTTTTGGGCCCCATATCTAAGGAAGGATGTGCTGGCCTTGGAAAGGGTCCAGAGGAGGTTCACAAGAATGATCCCTGGAATGAAGAGCTTGTCGTATGAGGAATGGTTGAGGACTCTGAGTCTGTACTCGTTGGAGTTTAGAAGGATGAGGGGGGATCTTATTGAAACTTACAAGATACTGTGTGGCCTGGATAGAGCGGAAGTGGAGAGGATGTTTCCATTGATAGGAAAAACTAGAACCAGAGGGCACAACCTCAGGCTAAAGGGACGATCCTTTAAAATAGAGATGAGGAGGAATTTCTTCAGCCAGAGAATGGTGAAGCTGTAAAACTCTTTGCCGCAGAAGGTTGTGGAGGCCAGATCATCGAGTGTCTTTAAGACACAGATAGATAGGTTCTTGATTAATAAGGGAGTCAAGAGTTAATGGGGAAAAGGCAGGAGAATGGGGATGAGAAAAATATAAGCCATGAATGAATGGCGGAGCAGATTCGATGGTCCGAGTGGCCTAATTCTGCTCCTATGTCTTATGGCCTTTGTCTTGAGGTCTTAAATTTCCTCCTTTGCAGTCTTGCGTTTTGTGTGGACCTCCTTTCTAAAGTTGCCCTCTTTGTTTAGAGTTGCCTTCTATCTGTGATCTTCACTATTTTTTCTGTCCCTTGTTCCTTCTTGTGGTTGTTTCATTAAATGTTGCACAACTTTAAATGCATTACTGCTTTAAAGCTGTCAAGGTTTTTTTTAAAAGTGCTAACAGCTGTTTCTGTCTGTTTCTGTACTTTTCCTGCACTTTGGGGTTTTGGCAGGGACGAACAACTCCTCCATCCTTGGACCTTTTTTTAACTATTTAACTTTCTTTAAGCTGGTGAAAGGTTTCTACCTCAACTTCTACAGTTTTCCATTTTTTTCCCGAAAGAGTTTGTTTTGCTCTCCTTGTTTTAAAATTGATCTTTCTGTCAATTTCATTACTGGCTCAGTCGGGAGTTTTTAAAAAAAACTTTTTCAACTGTTTTATTTTCAAACAGATGGAGGTCTTCTCTTCCAAACATTTCAGAATTTCTCCGCTAGAAGTTCCTCAGTGCAGAGGCTGTTACCCAGACCCCCTGCAGGCTCTGTTCAGATTGGGACCCCTGCAATAGCTCCCTGGGGCTTTTCTTGCCCCTGAGCTTATTAACTGCAGCCAATATAAAAAAAACTTCTATCCAGATTTCTCCTTTTAAAACCTGAAAGACAGCTTTCTTCTAGATGGGTATATCTTCATTTTCACTTCAAACACTCCTGTCCTCCCTTTCTTTTACTCAAGTTTCACTTTCCCTGCTCCTGAAGTCATTCTCTCTTCATTTTAATTTTTCTTATATCTTTCCAAATCTCTTTACCTGCCTGGCTACAACATGTTAGGTACTTCGACTGCTCCTCAGGATCTGGCACTCACTCTTGCTGAGTCTATTTGTTGAGTCTATTCACCCAAAGATATCCCTCTTTTTCCAACTTTAATGAAACTGGATACACATAGGTTGGCTGTCCATTCAATTGATTCCATCTCATTGCCAATATGTTATGGTTGGCTGCTATGGCGTTGTCAAGAGATTTTAGACTTTGTTAGGAGAAAAAGGTATATATTGATAAATGAAACTTGGTACAGGAGGTTTATGCAGCACAAAGGCTGCCCTGAGGTGCAGCCCTAGTTTAACTTGCTTACAACATGGTTCCAGAAATAAAAATGCCTGAGAGAGGAGTCCCCCTCTCTAATTTGACCACTCACTCTCGCTTCCCACTGTTCCCTCAAATCAGATGATTCAATTTTGCTGTCTTAATGAGACAGACACTACACAAACAACAGGAATAAAAGTGCTAAAATACCTCTTGTATTAATTTTCTGGTATTCATTCCTCCACATACCAACAAGTGGCGGCAACATGTTTCCTGGAAATGGGTTAGTGTGTTCATATTGCCAGTGTCTGCTGGAGATACTGAATGTTCTGGTAAGTCATTCATGACCAGAATGATGATACCTCCAGTTGCCTTCACACTTTGATGCATCATTGTGGATGGCCAGTTTATATCATGCAATTAAGTTGTACTAATTTCTTGGCCTGTTCAAATATGATAGTTATAATTTGGGAGGGAGGGATCTTGTCATCTCAATACCATTGACTCTGATTTGAACTAGTTTGCTTTGTAGTCTAATTGTGTCAGGAATAAATTTTATTGGCCAGCATTTACATTTTGGGGAAATGTACTCATTTTTTGGCAGCAGGCGGGGAAAACCAGCATTGAAGCCGCCGGCCCCAATAGTGGCTTTCTCTGCCGTATCGTTTGGTTGACGGTGAGAAAAAAAGCGAAGGGGTGATTCTCACAACATAATGCCAGCAGGGTGAGCTCTGAATGGGCCCACCCAGTAACTTAGTTTTTTAAAGATTGGGGCATCCTTTCAAAAAAGACAAAATTGAAGTTCCCCACCCTCAACAACCCTGCAAAGGTAGTGCCGGGGAGCAGTTCTGGGAAGGGTGCCTCGGCATGACCCCCTCCTCACTGAGCGATGCAT